>NC_056730.1:582042190-582342190 GCF_019279795.1 Protopterus annectens | reverse complement strand
ACAGAACTTTACAGTAATGGGTAAAGGAGGATTAATTAGCAAACTTGGCAATTTTGTTGTAGCAGCTTTCAAGTTTTTTTTGTTTTTTTTATGGAGGATTGTACATTGGCTAGAATTGGTACTGCACATAGTAGGGAAAGCACGTGGTATGTTTTGACTAGAGTCATTTTTGTCAGTGTGCTCAGAAAATTTTTTTTTCCTGTATAGCATGCCTAGTTTTTTTGATGGGTTTTCTTAATATTGCTTTGGGTGTGGAGATCAAATTTAAGATCATCATCTATTATGACTCTTAGTAGGTTGGCATTGTGGACTAATTCAATTTCAGTGCCATTTGCTGAAAAGATTTTGAAAGATTAGGGGTGTGAGTTTTGGGGTTAAAAAGGATGAGTTTTATGTACCTCACATCTTTCATATTCTTTCAGTCACAATCTGTCGTTTGTTCGTCTCTAATACATATAACAAGAAGGTTTGTGGTTTCGTTCAGATGCTTTAATGTATACAAACACATCAGGACGGATAGCAGCATCTTTAAATATGAACAAACTAGTTAACAGAGCTTACATACATACATGCTTATATCTCAACAGCTAACTTCAAAATGACAGGCCCATACATGCTCATTATTTAGACACTTGTGCAAGCCCTTGGATAGCTTCTTAAAGGTACATACACACATATTGAGCTACATCCTCTCTCTTAAAAAGACTGCCCTTTTATAAAAACAAACAATATCAGAGTTAGTCATGCATTACTATATACCATTAGAAACAAACCACAATGTTCATGTCCAAGTTGCTTCATATCAGCTACAGGGTTTAGAGATTCGACCATATCTCGTAACATTACAGTTGGGACCAAATTTAGCAACAGGGACAGTCTGCAGTGCAAAACTCATATCAGGAACTTCTGGATTTGTAACAGGAATGTCCTCTGGAACCTCCTCTGGAACTGGAACACCGGACAACTCACTCTGAGATAAGAGTGTCTTTCTCACAGGCTATGTAGGCTATGTGCTGTGGTACAGGCTTTACCGGTCTCAAATGTTTCTGATTCTATCTAAAAGTTGCTCCTTCTGATTCCACAATGTACGATCTCGGCTCTGGACCAATATTCTTTATGACAACAACCCAATCATAACCTTTGGACATATGCATCCTTACAACTTCTCCCTCTCATAATGGATTGAGTGGTTTGCTGGTCTTATTGTAGTAGGACCTCTGGGATAGGTGCTTCTTCAACAGATTGGCTTCCACTGATCTATTCTTCTTGACACTTGGAACCAACAACTGAGTGCTGATTGGTAATGTGGTTCTGGTTTGTCTCAATAGAAGTCTCTGACCAGGTGAACCAAGATGTTTATCATGAGGAACATTTCTGAGATTCAAGAGATTCAGGAAAACATCACTATTATCTCATCTTCACTTCTCTAGTAACTGCTATGCAATTTGCACTGCACATTCTGCCAAACCATTTGACTGCGGGTACTCTGGACTATTTGTGACATGAGTAAAGTCCCATTTTTCAGCAATTCTTATGATCTGTTGGCTTGTAAACTGCGTGCCATTGTCATAAATAACTTTGGACTACCATGAACAGCAAAATGAAGTTTCATCTTAGCAATGACCGTACTGAATGCTAGGTTAGGAAGTAGGTCAATCTCGAACCAACTGGAGTAGGAGTCTACCAACACCAAATAATGTTGACCATTCCACTCAAAGATATCAGTGGCTACTGTCGCCCAAGGTAGTTCCGGAATCTGATTAAGCTGAAGTGGTTCTTTCTGTTGATGTGGCTTTGCACTATTACACAGTGAACAAGATAAAAGTGCTCTGTCAAGCTCTTGTGACATAGAAGGCCAAAATACTAGCTCTCACCCTTCTTTTGGTAGATTCAGTTCCTGGGTGACCGCGATGCAAGACAGTAATGTACTCTTGTTGCAAGGACTTTGGAACAATTACTTTCTGACCCTTCATTAGGATACCTTTGTCATACAAAATCTCACCTTTGTATGGAAAATAAGGTTGCACTTCTTGAGGTAAAACTAGACTGCTTTGACAGCCATCCTTGTTTGATAAACTGGTTGAGTCTTTGTAAAACTGGATTTGTGGTTGTGTGATCTCTCAACTCATCAAGATGTGTAGAAGAAAAATTTCTCACTTCCATGACTTCAAAATCATCAATCAAATATGAACCTTGATTATCATTCTGTTCAGTGTTATTTCTGGGTGATCTGGATAAGGTTAAGGATAAGATAAAGAAGGTTCCCTTTCCTATAGACATGACTGAAATTATACTTTTGCAATCTCAACATCATACATTGCAGTCTGGTTGGAACTGAATGTATAGACTTTCTCAAGATTGTGACGAATGGTTGGTGGTCTGTTTCGATCTGGATAGGTCTACCATAAATATGGAACATCGAACAAGCAAACACAATTGCTAAAAGCGCTTTCTTGATCTGGGAATACTGCATTTCAGTGTGGTTAAAAGTTCTCGATGCACAGGCAACAAGTTGATCCTCTTTTAGAATGACTGCACCAAGACCAAATTTTGAAAATTAACAGAAAAGTGTAACTGGTTTGTGAACATCATAGTATTTGAGCATTGGTGGACTAGCAAATTCTCTGTTTCAGGATGTCAAATGCCCTTTGGTGTTGCTCTAACCAAGACCAGGATACATCTTTATGTGTCAGCTCTCTGAGAGGTGCTGATAGTTGGCTCGTCTGGAATGAACTTGCCTATCTAGTTGACCATGCCAAGAAAATGTTGCAGGGCTTGAACATTGTCTGGAGTTGGCATCTCGAGAATGGCTGTTTGGAAGGGTTTGGTCGTAGGCCTGTACTAGTAAATAAATTACCAACATAAGTAACTTCTGGTAGCCTGAACTTGCATTTATGTGGACTGAGATCAAGATTCACTTGATGTGCCCTTTGTAGAACTTTTCTGAGGATTCTGTTATATTCTACTTCATTGTGACCTCCTGCTAGTATGTCATCTACTATGATAGCACAAGGATACCCAGAAAAAATTTGCCCCATTGTACATTGAAAGACTTCACTTGCAGAATTTATCCCAAATGGCATTCTCAAACATCTGTACCTGCTAAACGACGTATTAAAAGTAGTGTGCAATGAGGATTTTTTGTCAAACTGAATTTGCCAAAATTAACTCTTTGTATCTAAGACAGAAAAAATATTGGCATTTGGCATCAAGGCTGCGACATCCTCGACTGTGCACATTGAATGATGAGGTCTTTTAGTGCTTTGTTCAAAACTCATGGGTCAAAACATATTCTGATGTCATCTGAGCTTTTCTTATGAGCTATCACCATGAAACATACCCATTCAGTTGGAGTTTTGACTGGGCAAATCACACCTTGTCACACCATTTTATCTAGCTTGGTTTTGATCCAGTCCTGCATGGCTACTGGAACTTTGCATGCTGGCCTGATAACTGGACAGACCTCTGTGTCTAACTTCATAGAGTACATATCCGGAAGTTTGCCTAATTTGTATTCAAATAGATCAGCATAGGTAGAAAGAATTTACTGGGTGAAATTAGAGTAGTGGTCTAGATTCATGACTATCACCACAATTATGACAGTTAGTAATGAAACTAGTTTGGGGCCCATACTTTGAGTTTGCTCACTCACTCTTATGCTTCACTGAGACTATAATGCCAAAACCGGTCTGTTTATTATTTTGATGGTGTTTACTATTTTGATGGCTGCATTATTATGCAGCGAATCATTTGGGCTGCTTTAACAATAAAGAATTATTTATGACTTTACCTCACTGTTGGAGTGCTGGTCGATTTTGTTGGGTTTTAGTAAGTTTCTTTTTTGGCCATTGCACTTGCCGTACTGACTGCTAAGAACACAGGCGTTTAACTTAAGTAACCCATTGGCCAACCCAGCAAACAAACTGAAACAGAAGCAAAGAAAACACACCCATGTGAGGTGTTTCACCCCCAACACCCAACCTAAATATACTAACTCCGAGATCGCACTACAGTGGAGGTCAGGGGCAAAAGTCAACATGCTGGACAAGCAGTTGCTTACCTTTAGCTACATGGTGTTCTAAGTGGTCAGTGTTGTGGACTTTCGGTGTTCTCAGCTCAATGTTATGAAAGTCGGGTAAGTGGGACTTTGTTTATATGAAGGGAACCTAACAAGAAAGCTTGGGGTTTCGTTCAGATGCTTTAATACATACAAACACATCAGGATGGATAGCAGCATCTTTAAATACGAACAAACTAGTTAACAAACATAACTTACATACATACATGCTTATATCTCAACAGCTAACTACAAAATGGCAGTCAGGCTCACACGTGCTCCATATTTGTACATTTGTGCAAGCCCTTGGATAGCTTCTTAAAGGTATACACACACACATATTGATCTACATAATCTATCACAACACACATTATGTGTCCATTCGGGGTAAACTCCATCAGTCATAGCAGCAACCTAGACATCCATCCACAACCTTTTTTTCCCTTTTTCTTTATAGGGTTGTGATGTCACATTAAGTGACAATCACCTACAGCCAAGGTTCACACTGCCTGGTGTCCTAGCAACAATCTTTCCTTTATACAGTTTTAGACAAGGCCTCAAAGTATTTAATGCCCTCAACTAATCCTCCTCCTACTGCTTCCCCTTAAGCATACTGGAATCCATCTATCATCGTTCTCACATGGCCACAGCTGAGGCAACTCACTATAATGTATTTCTTAGTAAAGTCAAACATTTAATAATTTATACTGCAAAAGGACAACTAAATCCACTGGTGTTAAGCAGCCACTTATTTTGTATCCATACTTATGTTCAGTATATTCTTTGTCATCTTAATATCAACTCAGATAGATAGATTAGCAATGTTCTATATCACTTAAATAAGTTTGCAATCATATACTTAAACCTTCTTAATTTTCTATATATTTGTACATCGTATTCTGCATGTTTGCACATGATATTCTACATGTGGTTGAAACTGCAGAAATAATCTCGTTTCAAAATAATTTGCCTTGAAGAAAAAGGAACAACATTTTGCATTTCTTTTACATAACACATCTGTATTTTACCATTTCCATTTTGGTTAGTATTTAACCATATTCTTCTCTACTTATTTATTCTAGAAATTGTTCTGCCATATGAGCAATATCATACAAATTCTGTTAAATTTATTAACAACTACATAGAGTTAATTATTTACCATATTTTATAATATAATTACAATTATAGAGTTAATTCTTCACCACATTTTATCATTTTTAAGCAACCTCAATAATTCCAAACAAATATCGTTCCACACATTCTTCATAAATAAGATAGCAAGAATTTGTACAAATATTATACAAAGCATATATTTCCCTTATATTATCAGTCCCATGTGGTTTATACTTCATCATATTCTGTAATGTTTATTCAGTCTGTAAAGTTCATCCATATTAACAAAGAATTAAAAATTATGAATACTTAATCTCACTTTATAAAGTCTTACAAACTCAAAGAATATGATCTCCAGTACAAGTTCCAAATAGTTAATTCAATGTAGAAACAATAACTAAACTTTTCAAGCTTTTGTACACTTAAAATATAATGCTTTGCGCAAACTAAAACTGCACAATCATATATTTAAAACCTCAGCACAAACACTTTTAGACCTGGAAATATCAGTGCTGTATACATTTCGCCAGATTCTATAGTACCTAAACAGTCTCAAGAAATATAAAATCAGAAAACCTTTTAATACAGATGCTTTCTCAAAGACATTACAAATCAAGACTGTTTCGGTCCATAAGTAGGAAAAATAGAAGACATGCAAGCCACAGTTTAACTTTCCCCAACACTAAACTATATGAACCTCTTTGCAAACTTGAACACTTTATCGAAATAACTCTTTTATAATGTCCAAACAATTCAAGTAGAGATGTAATTTCCCAAAAAACATTCTGTTTCAGGAGCTGGATGCATAAACATTTATTTTTTTTTTATCTCCTGTAACCTCATTCTTTTTTCATCCATCTTCTATTTCTCCAGCAATATCAGTGCCCCTCAATGTACCAGTCTTTGTATTCTCATACTCAACTTGCAGCTGTGCTACTCAGAATGGTAGTTCCTTTATCTCTGTAACTGCTTCATCAGAATTTTCAAAAACCAAAATATTGTAAGTCCAAAATACAGAGTATCAAGAACTGTTGGTTTTTGCTACATTCTTTACTGTATCTACAAACTACAAGCAATGTTACAAAGCCATCTTGGAAAAGTCACATTTAATATATGCTGGTCACAAGACAATAATAATCCTTCACCAGGATGCCCCAATTGCAAAAGTACCTCTACCTTTATATAACACAATAGAACTCTATCAATATAGGACTAGTATTCTTATATTTAACACCTGACCCAAGCACAGACAGAAATTTCACCAGTTCAATACCAATAGCTCTTTTTACAACCCCACAAACAAAAAGAAATTATTCAGCTGCTTTTACAGTAACTGTATCCTTTAGTTTCTTAACCTTAAACTGTCTTCCATTTCCTCCCTTCCTACTTAAAAAAATAATAAAAGAACTATTCTGCTGCTTTTACTGTTTTTGTCTCTCTTCCTACTTTAGTTTGCTTTTACTGATGGTTTCTTATGGTGTTCAGTTGCATTTCTTCTGCTGCATTTATTACTGCTTGTTAGTAGCCTGATTAAATTGTAATTGTTCCTCTGGGTGACAGTTTTGGTTACAGGACTTGGGCTTCAGGCCAGTTATTTTACATTAAAAAGGTTTGTGGTCTGCACTCGAGGGAGGAGAGGGTAGCCTCTATCCTTCTGAGCTGGGAATTGCTGGGTGATAGCTGATTGTGCTTGCTGTTCTAAGTGTCTTTGTTCCATTTTAAGTACTTGGGTTCCAAACCAGTTATTTTACATTAGGAGGATTTGCGGTCTAGTCTCTTGTGAAGTGAGACCATAGCCTACACCCTTCTAAGCTGGGAATTGGTGGTTGAAGGCTCATTGTGTCTGTTATTCTGAAAGTGTCTCAGTTCTGGCTTAAGCAACTTAGGCTCCAAACCAGTTACTTTGCATTGGGAGGGTTGTGGTCTGAAATCATGTGGTGGGAGAGTGTGGCTTACACCCTTCTAAGCTGGAAATTTCTGGTGAAGGCTTATTCATAGTTTCATAATTTAGTACTAGGCTATCTGCCCTGGGGCATTTGTAAGCCTAGCCATAGTGATGTGGCTTTCGCCACCCCATGAAATGGTACAAAAATGTACAGAATAGATTTAGAATACTGTGCCTCTGTCTAGTAGTGACACAGTGTCTAGTAGTGACACAGATGTGACCCCTGGGGTAAACTGACGATCTCCCATCTACTCATCAAGATTTCTCTTGAAGAGAGTTAGTGAGGGGCTCTGCCTAACATGAACTGGGATTCTGTTCCAGAGCATGGGAAGCCTCTGGGTTATGAATTTATCCCTCCAGCATGTCCTATTCATACTTGTGCCGAGGTTTAAGTCTTTAGCTCTCGTGGTTCTGATGGATTTGGATTTTTTGAGGTGGAGCATGTCCATCAGTTCCTGATTGGACATGGCTTTGTACGTCAGGCACAGATCACCTCTGAGCAGGCGGTATGCTACTGAATAGAGATGGAGTTTCTTTAGTCTGGCAGAATAAGAAATATGTTGGAGACCCTTGATCCTCTTGGTGAGGTACTTTTGTGGTCTCTCCAGCTGTTGCAAATGCCGGGTTAGGTACATACCAAATGGGGCATTGTACTCAATCATGGGTCTGATGAGGGAGGAGTATAGGGGTACAATGACATCCTTGGATCTGGATGTGAATCCCTTCATGATAAGGTGTGCAAGGTAGAATGTCTTTCTAACCACTTTGGCAACGTGGGTGTCAAATGAGAGGTCGCTATCGACTTGCGTCCCTAGGTCTCCGATTACCTTTTCCGTACTCAGTGGGTTGCTGTCTATGTGATAATTTGTGGGTACTTTGTTTTTCCCCAAAGGGGATGACTATACATTTTTTGGCATTTAGTTTAAGGCCATGACTCCGGCACCAGTTGTCCGTTTCTGTGAGGCCTTTTTGTAGGATGTATGTGTCCGCTGGTGTATAGACTATAGCACCTAGTTTGCAGTCATCTGCGAACTTTGTCAGCCACAACCCTCCCATGTTTGCTTTAACATCTGAGAAATAAATGCCGAACAAGAGGGGTCCCAGGACAGATCCCTGTGGGACACCACTTGTGACTGGCTTTGAGTCTGACACTGCTCCAGTGATTTTAACTTTATGGGTTCTGTCCTTTAGCCAGTTTGCAACCCATCTAGTGACATAAGGGTTTACATTTAAGCTGTTGAGCTTATCTATGATGCCTGAGTGGGGTATTGTGTCGAAGGCCTTAGCCAAGTCCAGGTAGGCTGTATGGACTGCTTTGCCCTCATCAATGGCTCTAGTGACTGTTTCGAAATACCCTTTACAAAGCCGAACTGGGTGGGATCAAGTGTCTATAGGTCCCCAATGTCTCTGTTTATGAGATCCATAAGGATTCTTTCCATAGCTTTGCAGACCAGGCTGGTTAAGCTTAAGGGGCGGTAGTTCCCAGGGTCTGTAGAGGTACCCCCTTTGTGGAGTGGGACCACTGTTGCTGTATGCCAGTATTCAGGTACATATCCTGTAGTAAGGCTAAGGTTAAATAGCATTTTTATGTGCGGGTTTAGCTCCTCTTGGAGTTCACATAGCACGCAACCCGGGATACCGTCAGGTCCCATTGATGCTGTGTTTTTAGCTTTGCTGAGGGCTGCTCTCACCTGGACATCTGAGATGACAGGGAGATTACATTCAGCTGGGATAAGTATTTCTTCTTTTGGGGTGAGGGAGGGGAGAAATTTGCACTGAACCTGTCAGCCAGAATGTTGGCAATATCTGTGGGTTCAGTGTATTTTTTGTTGTTGTGAACTAACTCTGAGCATATCTGAGGGTTTCCGCCCAGGTTTCTAACATAGCTGAAGAAGGCTTTGTGGTTATCTTTAGTGTCCTTAGCGATTTTTCTCTCAAAGTTGGCCTTGGATGTTTTATGAGAGAACGTAGTTTTCTGCTAGTGTTGATCAGAGATGTCTTCCCTTTATGGGATTTTGCTCTGTCGTGCAGTAGCTTCCTTCTTTTGTTATACAATTTGTTAATGGCTGAGGTTCACCAGACAGGACGCTTGCCTTTGGTGGAGAGGGTTTTGGATTTATTTGGGATTGCATGATCCATGCATTCTTGGAGATGTCCATAGAAAGCATTTGTGAAGGATTCAGCATTGTGGGATGTGGTATCCACCGGCCCAGTGGGCTTAAAGGATACCATCTCAGTCTTAAAAAGAGTGAAGTCTGCTTTTGAGAAGTTTTTCACTGTGTTTTTTTGTGCTGGGGGTGAAGGTGGGATATGTATATCCAGGGTGATTAGTTTGTGGTCAGATCTCACTAGTGAGGGGTATACCTCCGGTGTGGAGCATTTTGTCCCCATGTTTGTGATGATCAGGTCTAGTATATTATCTCCCCTAGTGGGAGAGGTGACTAGTTGTTCCAGTGCATTTGAATTTATGAATTCCAGGAACCTTTGGGCTAGGATATTAGGGCTAGAATAATGTACCCAATCTATGTTAGGGTAGTTGAAGTCTCCCAGTATGATGGTATTTTGTGATACATTCATATCCTCCAATGTCTTCAGGAAGGCTGAGTGGGGTTCCTAAGATCGGGAGGGTGGTCTGTAACATGCTACCAGTTGTATAGCAGTTTTGCCTATGGTTAGTTGCACCTTTATGGTCTCCGATGCTTCATGTGTTGCTACTAACCTGGAGGTGTGGGTGTCCTTGATAAATATGGACACTCCCCCTCCCTTTGTGGTTCGGCCCGGGTTTTGGGGTCGAAAAGCATGATATGAGGTATAGCCTGGTAGCGCTGGGGTGCTCTCAGGAGCCTTGAACCAGGTTTCAGTTACTGCACAGACGTCGGTGTTCTCCATACTGAGGAGTGCATCGAGTGCCTGCATCTTGAGATTTAGACTTCTGGCGTTGAGCAGCATTACCCTTAAGTTTTTTTCCATTTTTGTTTTCTAAGGAGGTAGGTTTGTCTTTTGAGCCTTGCCTAAAAAAGGCACTATGGGGGTGGCAAGAGCCTTAGCCAATATCCGGAAGCCCAGTGGTGACAGGTGCAAGCCGTCCCTTGCGAAGCAGCGTGGCTTGCCCAACATGTCATTGTGCCTGTGTATTTATTCTGGTTTAAGCACTTGGGTTCCAAACCATTTACTTTACATTAGGAGGATTTGTGGTGTAAACTCTTGTGGCAGGAAAGGGTAGCCTACAGCTTTCTGACTGGAAATTGCTGGTTGTAGGCCTATTGTGTCCATTATTCTGAAGTATCTTAGTTCTGGCTTAAGCACTTGTGCTCCAAAACAAGTTGTCTTACATCAGGAATGTTTGTGGTCTATACCCTTGTGGTGGGAAAGAGTGGCCTACACCCTTCTATGCTGGGAATTGCTTAATTAATTAAACTGTCTTCTGCTGTTGTGACTATGGTTTTATGCATTTTTAATTTCTAGTACTTCTGCATTTTACAGCACAGGCTAGATCCAGATTCACCTATATTCACTGAATGTAGACTGTTTGGTATTACTTGAGCATTAAAACCAGCTCTTCACTGATATACTGAAATATCTGAAGCATCTGTTGCTTCCAACTAACTATAAATGCCTGTTTTTGCTCTAACACTGCACTTTTAATTTGTATTTGCATTCTAATGTCTGTTTGAATTGTCTGAACTATTTTTGATCAAATTTTACTGTACACCGTACTAGTTCAGCTGTAGCACTGCCCACTTCCAAGTTTGCTATTTCTGGGTCTGTTTTGTAATGTCTAAGCATCAACTTCAAGCCACCTTTGTTGGTGAATGCCCTTTTGCATCCTTGTGTGAGGAGAGTGCTGTCTGAGTCCCATCTAATTTGAGGGTGAATGGACTAGAGCTCAGACAGAGCATTCTTATTGGCTAGTTTGAGTTAAAAAGGGGATTTTCTTGTTTTATTTAAGCCCCGCATTTGCACTTGTTTGCGTGTACTGCTCCATCATGCATTGCCACGCTGTGGTGGTTACCATTGGTGGTTATAAATGCAAACGTTTTGTTAAATTTTCCCTTAGCACTTTGCTTGTGGTCCTCCAGAGGTTTCTCACGGCCCTGCTCTACTTTCAGGTGGAACACTAAGCCTAGCCTCAGAGGTACCAAAGCATCTCTCACCCACTTAGCCACTCCTAAGTAGGACTTCTTTTCCTGATCATATAAATTTACATATCACTACGGATGGACAATTTCCCACAGTTTCTCCAGCCAGCTTAATTGACATGGGCATCCTGAGGCACTATAGCAACTGCCTCATGTTCACAGACAACCCTCTACTCCTAGTACACACAAACACAATGCGTGAGAGATGTAACTATACCAAGAACCTTGAATGAATGCTCTCTCACGCATCAGTCTGTACATAAGACAATCAGCAGGTTGCCAGCATGCACACCTCACCTCCTACTCCACCCAAACCCACATCACACACACCTACATATGGGGGACTTCATCAGAAACATACCTAAAATATCAGAGACCTCCCAAACACAAACACAAGCATGCTACACATAATAGTTCCCCTGCCAAACACATTTCATATAATAACTCATGCACCAGTGTCTCACTGTTCAAACCCCTAAGGCTAAACACAAAATCAAACATATTAGTCAAGAGTGATTCCATCGTGAAACATACTGAGGTCCCTCTCACCAGGCTGGATAAGGAAAAGGTCAGCCGTCTGTCAGGTGTCAGGATACACCATATCACACATGCACTGAAGACTCTCAACAACAGGTATTGTTATGACTCTGTCATTGTCCACGTTGGTGTGAACAACTTGAGATGTACCTCTGGACTATATGAACAGAGACATGACTGAGCTCTCGAACGGTGTGTCTCAGGCAGCTATTTCCCTAGCCTTAAGCAGCATTTTCCCTTCACCTAGGTTGATGCCACAATACAAACAGAAAATGATTGACTTCAATAATTGGGCTTAGCTTCTAGTGTCATTCTAAGGGGATCCACTATCTGTCAGCCTGAGATGACATGATCAACAGACCTCGATGCTTTGCCAGAGATGGTCTTCATCTGTCACCCCTGGGATTTCAGCTACTGGTTAAGGCTCTTGCCACTCCCATAGTGCCTTTTTAGACAGTGTCTCGAAAACAAAATGTAAAAACTCCATCTAAAAACAACCTCAAGGTTATGCTGCTAAACACTAGGAGTTTCAACATGAAACTGCACTCATTGGAAGCTGTCCTCACCTTGGAAGACGCAGACATTTGTGCAGTCAGGGAAACCTGGTTCAAGGCTGTGGACAGCACCCAGCCATACTGGGTTACACCTCCTTCCACATGTTCAGACCTCAAACTGAAGCTGTGAAAACTAAAGGCAGTGTTCATAGTTTATAGATTCATAGTTGTTTACCAGGCTAATGACCACAAAGGCCTTTTTAAGCCTAGCCATGCATCCCAAATCTCTGACAATTTCTGCTACTCATGATAAGTGTAAGCATGGGCCTGGGAGATGAATCATTTACTGGTTACCTGTGTCCATTAGAGACATAGGTACCAAACCAGGGATGAATTTCCAGTTTCCCATCAATTGTCCAAGTTGCACTTGAATTGGGCTAGGGAGGAACTCTGCTTCACATGGATGGGGAGCCTGTTCCATAGACAGGGTAGTCTCTGGGATACATACCTATCTCTCCAGCAGGTCCTATTTATATCACAGGCAAGGTTTAAGTCTTTAGAATGGGTAATTATGGTGCTGTTTGTTTTGTGGATATGCAGGAGGTCCATCAGAGTGCGGTCTGACAATGCCCTGTACGCCAGGCATAGATCACCCTCAAAAGCCTGGAGGAGACAGAATACAGGGATAGGACTCTTGAGGTGGTCTGCTTAAGACATATTACTTACGCTCTGTATTCTTTTAGTGAGGAACCTCTGTAGACATTCCAACTGATGGATATGCCTGGTTCGGTACATACCAAATGGGACACTGTAGAACAATGACTTCCTTGGACTTGGATGTCATACCTTTGTTCATAAGTTGGGCAACATAAAATGATTTCCTCACCGCTGCAGACACGCAATGATCAAAGGCTAGATTACTATATATGTGTGTCCCCAAGTCCCTGACTACTGGGTCAACTCTAAGGGGTGTGTTGTCAATATGATAGTTACTAGGGATGGACAACTTCCCAAAGAATACTATTATGCATTTCTTGGCATTTAGTTTTAGTCCCTGGCTCTGACATCAGTTGTTTGTCTGTGTCAGCCCTTCCTGTAGAACATCTGTGTCAGTGTGAGATTCAATGACGGCTCCCAATTTGCAATCATCTGCAAATTAGTAAGCCGGAGACCACTGACACTGGCCTTGACTTCGGAGAAATAAATGCCAAAAACGAGCGGTCCAATGACTGATCTCTGAGGGACTCCACTTGTGACTGGCCTCTTTGTAGAGGTGGACTCCCCAATCCTAACTTCCTGGGTCCTCTCTGTGAGCCAGTTGGCTATCCACCAGGTGACATATGGGTTTATACCTAACCTCTTGCAATGCCCGAGTGGGGTATTGTATCAAATACCTTGGCCAGATCAAGGTAGGCAGTGTGAACACTTTTGCCCTCATCCATTGCTTTGGTGACCTTCTCAAAGAAGTCCACCAGGTTGAGTAGGCATGATCTGCCCTTGACGAAACCAAACTGGGTTGGGTCCAGCATCTGGAGGATTACTATATCTCTATTGATCATTTCCATGATAATTCTTTCCATGGACCTACATACAAGACTAGTGAAACTTATGGGTCTGTAGTTTCCAGGGTCTGTAGATGGCCCACCTTTGTGCAGAGGAGTGACGGTTGCCTTTCTCCATTCATGAGGCACGAAGCCTGTTTGGAGGCTGCAGTTAAATAGTAATTCCATAGGACCTGATTGGTCATGTTTCATGCTATTTAGAAGGCATCCTGGGATATTGTCAGGGCCCACTGATGCAGTGTTCTTGGTCATAGACAGAGCATTAAGGACCTGTTCCCTAGTGATTGTGGGGGAGTTATATTTGATGATATTTCCCGAGGGAAGGCTGAGGGCAGACAGGAGTAAAGCTGGAGCTGAATTTATCAGCCAGGAGGTTTGCTTTATCTTCTGGCACAATATAGGTGGCTCCATTTACAATGAGCTCTACACACAACTGTGTACTGCCTTCGAGGTTGCAGACATAGCTAATGAATGCTTTGTGGTTATCCTTGACCTGGGAGGCCAAACTTACCTCAAATTTAGCTTTAGTAGACTTTATTTGTCTTCTAAGTTGTTTGTTTAGTTTGATGAGAGTGCTTTTATCCTGCTGGGTGCTGCACCTCCTAATTTTTGCCATGATATTTTCCTTCTGTTATACAGATGACTGATTGTGTGATTCCACCAGGTGTATCAATATTCATTAAAGACAAATACACTTCCAGATTGGTTAAACAGTATGATTTCTTTGGTGATACTTCAGGTGCAATTAACTGTTGGTAGGACACCTATTCAAGTCATTGCCATATACAGGACCCCCTCCATGAATCAGGACACCCACTCTGCCTATTTGGATCTTCTTGAGTCTATCAGGATACATCCAAACACCATGGTTTTGGGCGACTAAACACCCATCCATTGATTGGGTAAATTATTTGTGCTCAAACTCAATTACCCAGAGATTCTCAACTTCATTAACTCCAATGTCCTGGACCAGATGGCTGACAACCCCACAAGGGGTGCCAACATCCTGGAACTGGTGCTCACCAATATGGGGGACCAGTGTAGCACCCCCACTGTGAGGTCCTCCCTGGTGAGATCGGACCACAAATTGGTATCATTCAAAGTAACTATCACACCTATCCCACCCCAGCAGCAACTAAACTAAAAAACTTCTCCGAAGCAGATCATAACCTCTTACAGGACGGTATAAATAGCCTCATTGCACCTCCTCCCTCAGATGTAACTGGCAACTATGCAGAGCTCTACACCAGAGCTTTATACAAATACCTGTATAACTGCACTGACTCAGTCATGCCTGACAAGACCAAAACAAGCTCCTCAAAGAACAACAAACCTGGCTGGTGGACAACTGCCATTAACAGGCTTTACAATAAGAGGAAGAAATTCCTGTCTAAGAATAAGAGGAAATGAGCCCTCCTAAACAGGAAACACTCCCTCCTCAGCTTAAAACAAGCAAATAAGACTTTTTGTGACATCCTCCAAAGCAAACTACGAGTCCAAATTAGCTTCTTCAACAAAGGAAAACCACAAGGTATTCTACAGTTACATCCGTAACCTAAAAGGAAAGGCCCAGATTGTGCAGCACTGGTAGTTAATGATGCCACATATACTGAGCCTCTGGACATAGCTAACCTGTTGGCCAACAGGTTCTGTGAAAACTTCACTTCACTATCCCACATGTACCCCTTGACATCCCTACAACCTGTCCCTACCTTGTCTCTCTAAAGAGTAGGTCATAAATGTCCGTTCTAAGGCCAAAAACACAGCATCTATAGGACCTGATAACATCCCAGGCTGCATACTACACGGGTGCAAACATGAATTAGCAACACCATTGGGTATTCTTTTCAATCATAGTCTAAGCACCAGCTTCGTACCAGCTGAATGGAAAATAACCAACATTATTCCCTTGCACAAAGGTGATGCTTCCACTAACCCTGGGAACTATAATCCTATTAGCCTGACTAGCCTTATTTGCAAGGCCATGGAGCAAATCATGATGGACCTTATCAACTAAGATATTGATAATCTCCAAATACTTGACCCTACTCGCTTTGGATTTGTCAAAGGAAGACCATGCCTGTTAAACCTGGTAGACTTCTTCGAGACAGTCACCTAGGCCCTGGCCGAGGGAAAATCTCTGCATACAACCTACTTGAATTTAGTCAAAAGCATTTCACACTATCCCCCACTCAGGCATCATTGACAAACACCCAACTGGGAGTAAACCCTTATATTGTTAGATGGGAACTCATATAGTGAAAAGAGGGGAATCCACCTCCAACAGCAGACGTATAACCAGTGGTGTGCCACAGGGATCAGTCATGGGATGTCTACTGTTTAGACTATTTCTCCAAACTACAAGCAGAAACTAAAGGTCTGTGGCTGACAAAGTTTGCTGATGACTGCAAACTGGGAGCGGTCACAGAATCTCCAAACAATGTCAATATCCTACAAGAGGGTCTTACACAAACAAATGATTGGTGCAAAGTTTATGGCCTTAAACTCAATCAAAAAAATGTATCATCAATACTTTTGGTAAAAGCAATGTTCCTGCTAACTACCACATCAATAACAACACCTTAAGTACACACTCAGTGGTGAGAAACCTGTGCACACAGGTTGGCAGCAACCTTTGCTTTGACCACCATGTCTCCACAGTGGTAAGAAGGGCATTCTATATTTATCATTTCACAAGTAAGGGCATTGCCTCCAGAAAAAAAATATTACTTTCCTGTACTCTTCGCTCATCAGGCCAATAATTGAGTGCAATGCCCCTAATAATTGAGTGCAATGCCCCTTTTGGTATATACCTTTCTAAGTACCTGCAGCAATTGGAGAAACCACTAAGGTTCCTCACAAGGAAAATTCAAGGTCTTCACCAAGAACACAGCTTCTATGGGACCTGACAATATCCCTGGCTGTGTTCTACATGAACTACACAGTGAAGTGGCACCTCACCTGTGTGCCCTGTTCAATCAGTCACAGCCTCACCTCAGGCTTTGCCCCTACCGAATGGCGCATTGCTACAGTCATCCCGCTCCACAAAGGAGGCGCAACTACAGAACCTGGGAACTAATGCACCATTAGCCTAACAAGTCTGATATGTAAAGCTATGGAACCCATTATCATGGACCTAATAAACAAGGATATAGAGAATCTCCACACTCTGGATTCCACACAGTTTGATTTTGTGAAGGGCAGATCATGCCTGCTCAACTTGGTTGACTTCTTTGAGTCAGTCACCAGAGCTGTGGATGAAGGCAAAGTGGTTAATACAGCCTACCTTGAGCTGGCCAAGGCCTTTGACACCATTACCCACTCAGGAATCATATAAAAACTCACTAAGCTTGGCATCAACCCCTATATCACTAGGTGGGTTGCAAACTGGCTCACCGATAGAACCCACAGTGTGAAAGTAGCTGACTCCAAGTCAGAATGGAGACCAGTCATGAGTGGAGTCCCACAGGGATCAGTCCTGGGTCTTCTCAGAAGTCCAGGCCAACACAAAGGGACTCTGGCTGACAAAGTTCACAGATGATTGCAAGTTGTGAACCATTATTAACTCCCCATGTGATGTTGACATCCTACAGAAAGGCCTCACTCAGACCAACGACTGGTGTCAGAACCATGGCCTTAAGCTCAGGGAAAAACTCAAAAACCCAGTTCCCATGAATTACCACATCGATGGTAGTCCACTGAACACAGAAGGCATTATAAGAGATCTGGGAACACAGGTTGATAGCAACCTCTCTTTTGACCACCACATTGCACTGTGGTCAGAAAGTCCTTCTGTGTGACACATCTCATTACTAAGGGTTTTGCATCCAGGAAAAAAAAAAGAGGTCAAGGCCAATCACAGAGTACAATGCCCCATTTGGCATGTACCTCACTAGACACCTGCAACAACTGGAGAGGCCACAAAAGTACCTTGCAAAGAGGATCCTAGGCCTTAAACACTTGTCCTATATGGACAGACTCAAAAAACTCCAACTATTCTCTGTCTCATATCGCCTACTTAGAGGCGATCTCTGCTTGACTTACAAAGTCATGTCTGACCCAGCTCTGTTAGAAATGCTACATCTAAAGAAATCCCAATCCCTCCACATCACATGCTCCAGAGACCTCAACCTCATTACCACAATCAACAGAACATGCTGGAGGGACAGGTTCATAACTCAGAGACTGCCCATACTATGGAAAAGACTTCCCATACATGTCAAAGAGAGCACCTCACTGGCCTTCTTCAAGAGGAATCTTGATGAGTGGATGGGAAATAAAAATTCACCCCGGGTATCACTCCAGTGGCTCTACTCGACAGAGGCACTGGGAACTAAGGTCAGGTGGCATGATGCCAGGGTAATCCTATGGGCTAGACTTGCAAAGGCTCCAGGGCCATTAGCCTAGTACACACCTATGAACCATCTGTCCTATGGGGATCGTCTGAAATCACTGTCACTTTATTCTGTTTCATACAGACTACTCAGAGGTGATCTCTGCCTTGCATATAAGGTGATTGGAAATGTTTCATATCCAAAAGTCAAATGGTACACGGATTACTCACTCTAAAGACCTTAACCTGGTATGTGACATTAATAAAATCTGCTGCAGGTACAGGATTTGTCTCCCAGAAGTTACCACACCTTTGGAACAGACTTCCACTTCATGTCAAACAGAGCACCTCAGTGGCCTTCTTCAAACACAATCTGGACAATTGGATGGGTGACCGTAAATTCACCCCGGGGGGTTTCATCCGTGTCCCTCTTAGACAGGGGCAATAGGTGCTGATCGTGGAAATAAGGATAATAACTTGGCTAGGCTTGTAAGGGCCCTTAGGGTCATTAGCCTAATAACTTTCTATAATCAATTCTGCTACCTTTGTTTTCACATAGTCCATTAACTGTGCCCTTTTTCACCTTACAAAACTCAAAGAATCTTAGAACTCACCTGCTTGCCTTGTATTCCACTTCAAATCAATTGTTGTCCAGAGAGTTCAGCTTCTTTTACTGTCTATGCTACCTTATCTGAAATCTCAAACAGTTGACATTTAGCAGGTCCCACAGTTACTTTTTGCTCATGCAGGAATTCTGCATCCTCAACTCCAACTCCTTCCAAACATGTCAAGTATGCTGTAAATACAGACAAACTTCACAACTCAGTTCTTATCACTTTCACAGTATTTATCACCTCTACAACATTTAACCATATCAATTTTCTTGTATTTCTACTCAATGGCCTTGAAGCAGCATGGCCTCTCCACTCTACAGTGTTACTTTAAATGATCATGCTCAATGAAGTCTGGCCTCTTTGTTGTATTACCAACCACTTCTGAAAACAGTTCCAACAGACACAGTCCTAAAGTGGATTTCACCTACAACTAACACTGGTAGCACCTCAAAATAAGTATCAAAGCAAACAACTAAAACAAAACAACACGCCTGCCTTAAGGATAGGCAGTAGAAAAACTTACACTAAATTTTTTATATAGTGAAAAAACTGCCTGCATATTTCCTTGTCACCAAAACTGAAAACTTAAAAGTGCTCTACACAGTGTGGTACTAAGTGATCAAGGCTGCAATAAGTGCACCTCCCAGCACTGTCAATGTTGCAGTCAATCCTATATCACGATTCTCCTAAAAGAACTGTACATGTTATAAAGAAGTGCTTTTAAATCTGTGTAGTAAACATTTTCTGGTTGAGTGTTTATTAAATTGTTTGATAAGCACAGACTCTGCTCATGCAAACTATTTTACCATGCATCTGTTTGCTGTATTTATGAAACATTTTATAAGAAGTAATTAACCATTTATTGTATACTAATGTCTTAATTTTAGAGACAAGAAAATAAGTTATCTTTTAGGCCTGGGCCATGACTGAAAATAGTCTACAAACCAGCCTACTCACACAGTTATCAAATATTAATTAAGTAAAAAACAGTTACTTAAGAGAAAATAAAAACATGCATCTGAAACCTGCAATTATCAATTTGTATTTTACTTTAAAAATTCAAGCAAATGAGTTTAGTAAAATTTTAGGTTTACAAAGTTGAACAAAATCCATACAATGGGGCTATTTTGCTCTTCAGTGAGGTCCAGTCTCTATCACAAGGTATCCTGGGAATTATTCCACTTTACCATAACAAGCCACTGATCCCACTAACAGACTTAAAGAAGTCTCCTGAAAGGGCAGCTACACAGGGCAATCTCAGAGATCCATAGCTATGACAATCTCTACTAATGTATTGGCTGCAGCGTAAGTTAGACAATACATGCACTTACAGAATTTTCTGCTAGACCTTCTTTTCCCACTATTCTTCCATCTCCACAGAGGATACAACAGTAGTCAAAGAAGTCAGGAGTCAGTCAGATTTAGCTGAGGGAGTAAAATTGCATTCATCCTCGCAGTAATGCATTGTGTGAATTATGCATATTTCCTATGAAAAGGAATAATCATATCTGAACTCAATGCCTAATGCAACAGAGTTCAGTAAAGTTTCAGCAGTCTATATAAAACATACAGACATGTTTTGTTCTGCCTACAAGTAAAGCAAATTAGAAAATAATGTCAGACATACAGCCATGTTTTGCTGTATTTCAGAACTTTTCAGAGAGTCTTGGTAGATACTTCTGACTTTGGTCCAGACCTTAACCCAAAACAGACCTGGAGCATTTTAAATATATTTCAAGTAGAAAAAGGCAAGTACCCCAAAAGTAACTACCAAGAGGACAACTGTAGTTCACAACTGGCCTTGATTTTCAGGAAATGTCTGATTTTGCCAGAGAGCTTTGCTCTGTCCTTTTTAAAATTTGTATATGTATCAAAACAATTTATGTTAAAAATAAGTGAAACGCAACAGTAGTTATTGTTTAAAGCAGTCCATCAATAAATAACCATTGATGCAAACGTTTCTATTCATGTCATTTCTAAACAAATAAATGTTTTTGTTCCAATAGTTTTTTTAAGTGAGCAATACTAATGAACAAAAACATGCTCCTAATATTAGGTCTATATCCCTTGCTATTTGGGGCTTAGTCCCCAGTTTTGATTAAAAAAGTTATGACTGACACAGGCACCAAAACAGATAACTAACGCACTTTACAAGTTAAAAAACAATTTCTTCCTCACAGGACAGCATTCTGGAAATCACCTACATTTTCCACAATAAGCAAATGTTTCTAACTTAACAGTGAAGACATTACACTGAATCACAGCTATCAACTTCTTAATTCAAGAATCTGAGACAAAGCAAAAACATAATTGGAGACAAAGGCCCATAATCAGAGAATTAGTTAAAATATTGCACTTCTACACTTGGAACATTACTAGAATTACGTATTTTGTATTAGCATGCATTTTCTGAAGGATATGAAGTTTGAGATTCAAAAACTTTCCATAATGGTTAGGGTCTTTACCTCAGAGACACAAGGTAAAAAAGTTTGATTCCCACCTTAGGTCACTATCTGGTTATTGGCTAGGCATGTAATAGTCTGCAGACTGACTGCCTAGTATTTATCTATGAACCTATCATTATTTAGTAACTGAAAGTTTTGAATGAATTTGACAATCATAAACTTTACGAGGAACATATCAAAAACATGAGACAAAATCAGGGACAGTAGAGAGGTATGCACTGAATGTTTACAACACTCGTAAAGATATTATTGTAATGGTGAAAGGAAAAGAAAAATAAAATGCCCTTAGTGACCACTGCCCTATCAGTAACCAGATATACTCCCCATTTCACCAGACCTTCCTATTTCCTACAGATTGCAGCTGAACCCCTAGCCTATCCTGTTTCCATCCTGATTAACCGATCCATCTCAGAATCATATGTCCCAGCAGTATGGAAAACATTCTTCACATTACCTATACACAAAGATGGAAATGTTTCTGATATATCAAACTTCAGGCCAATTGCTATACTGTCTCCCCTCTCTAAGATTCTATAGAAATGCATTCACCAGCAGATAATGCAGTACCTTCTACAAGAGTCTTCTAACACACACACACACACACACACACACACACACACACACACACACACACACACACACACACACACACACACACACACACACACACACACACACAACATGTTTTCCATCCCACGTTCCTCAACTCTTAAACCCTTTTCAAACCCATCCCCCTGTACAAAATTCATTTATTCTTCCTCAACCAAACCTGGTTTTTCCCTCCCTCCTCAGCAAACTTTAAAATTCTCCTAAACCAATTTCCCTGGGGTTTCCCAAATCCTCTTCCCGCACTTTAATATTTTCACTAACCTAATTTCCCCCGTCCCCATCCAACTTGCAATTGCAAAAATTTTATTTTTATAAACCCCTTCAAACCTCTGCCCCACCCCTACCCAACTTTCAAATAAAACAATTTTTGTATAAAAACCAACAAAAAGTCCACTCTATCCCATCTCCATCTTTTTTAAAATTCTATTAAATTATCCAACCCAAAAAACTAAACAAATTCTTCAATTATAAACCAAAACAATTCTCAACAAAAACCTCTCAATTAACCAACCCCCAAAAATTAGGTTCCAAAACTTTTAAAAACCAAAAAAACAATTGGCCTTTCCCTTAAACATCCCGGCCCGAAATTCCTCTTTCTTTAATACTCCACAAAACCCTCTTTTTCCCCTTTTTACCATTTTCTTCTAATTTCCTTCTATTTTTTTCCCCCCGGCTACTAATTAACCAAATTCTTCCCAATTTATAAACCCAAACCCAAATTTTTCACTTATACCCTTAAAATTTAAAAATTTAAAGAAATTTTTTCAAAATTGGCCCCGAATTTCCTTTTAAATTGGGTTTTTACTTATAACTGTTTCTATTCCCTATTTAATTTTAACCCCCCAATTTAAAATTTTTTCCCCTTTGGGGCCCTTTTTTCCTCGTTTCCCTTTATCCCCTCTTTTCTCCGTCCCCTATAAATAATAATTAAAAACCTGTTCCCCCAAAGAAAATCACCCTTTTTTAGCATCCCCATATACCTGGATTAAAGTTCTTTTCCTTTAAAACATTGGGAAATGCCGTAAAAAATTTATTTAAATGTTAATTTATTTTTTTATCAGAAATTTTTAATTTTCAAGTAAAATTTAAAACAACTTATTTTTCCTCGGGGTTTGAAAAAAACAAACCCATGGAAAAAAGGTTTTTAAAAATTTTTAAAAAAATTAAATAAAATTTTTCATGTGCCTTTAAAAAATCAAATTAAACTCCTCTTAATACCTATTCTGTTTTTTTAAACCTAAAACCCCTTTTAAAAATAAACGTAAAGATTTCAGTTAAATTAAAATTATTTGTAAAACCCAAATCAATTTTCCAACCCAAAATTAAAACAAAACCCCAACGTCCAAAATTCCTTTAAACCAGGAAAATATTTAGAAAGTTTACCATCCTTCCTTAAGTTTTGGACCCATAGCTTATAAAATTATCCCCCTTAAATACATTTACAAAATTTTTCCTTAAATTTAATTTACAAATAACTTTAAGTAAATGTTAAAATTTTTAATAAAAATTTTTTGTTAAAAGAAAATAAATAAAAACAACTTTTGAAAAAACCCCAGGACAAACCAAAAAAAAATCAAAAAATTCCTTTAAAAAACGGGTTTTTTCAAATTTTAAAAATGGAGTTTAAAAAAAAAACCCATTATCCAAATTAAAAGAAAAAAAATAAGGGGTTTAACATTTATAAAGGGGAAATTTTTCTTGAGAAAAACACTGATTAATTTTAATTTATTTATTTCCCTTTTCCCCCAAATTTTTTATAAGGGATTTAACTTCCCTTTTCCCAAAAAAACAAAATTTACATTTAAATTAAAAGGGGTTTTTTCATCCTTTTTAAAAGTTGGGGTTTTAATTTTTCAACTGTTTCATTTAAATAAAAAAACCCAAAAAATTTGGT
Source organism: Protopterus annectens (assembly GCF_019279795.1). Taxonomy (NCBI): domain Eukaryota; kingdom Metazoa; phylum Chordata; order Ceratodontiformes; family Protopteridae; genus Protopterus; species Protopterus annectens. Next base: position 582,318,428 of record NC_056730.1, on the reverse strand, counting down.
AAAATTTGGTGAAACATTTCCCTTTTAAACCAAAATTCCCGTTAAATTATTAAATTTATTTTCCCCAAAATAAAAGAACTTTTGGAAACTCCCCTTTTTCCCCCTTTGGACCCGATTGTGAAGTTGTCATTGGGTTTCAAAATTATTTTTTTTTCAAGTTTTAAAATGGGCTTTATTAGTTTCCAACCCCCCCACAGAAATTATTCCCAATTTTCCCCAATTTTATTTTACCTTTTCAACAGTTTCCATTCAAAACACAGATTTGAAATGGGGAAGATTTTTTTTTTTAAATTTAAGAACCTTTCCAAACAAATTTTTTACCCCTTTTACTAAACCTCTTTAAAAAAAAAATATAATCTTTTTGTAAACATTATTTCAATTTTTTCTTCTTGGTTCTAAAGCTGGCCTTGGGGTTAAATCCCGGGGGTCAAACACTAATTTGGGGGCAAAATTTCAAAAAAGGGAGGGGCTTCAAAAAAAAAAATTTAATTAAAAAAATCCCCGGGGGCAAAATATTTAAACCAATCGACAAAAAAAGTTAAAAATAAAAATATTTTTGATTCTCTCCCTTTTTAATACTAATAAACAAAATTTTACTGAAAAAAAAATTACTTTTAAATCATTTCAATGCCTCAAAATAAGTTAAAAAAAAAGGACTCAATCAAAATTTTCCCCCGCCCGAGTTTAAATTTAAAAATTAGTTTTTAAAAAAACCAATAAATTAAATAAAATTATTATCCCCCCCCTTTTAAAAAAATTTTTTTATCCCAAAAATGTGTAAATTTTTCATAAAACTGTAAAAAAAAAAATCAAAAAGAAAAACTCAAATACACTTAAAATTCTTACGGTTTGGACCAACAATTCTTCTTTTAGTTTTTAAAACGTGGAAAGATGGAAACCCAACAATTAAGGTTTTAAAAAAATAACCTTCCTTTTTAAAAATAATTTTGTCAAGTATTTTCAGGAAAACCCGAAAGGTTTAATTTCAACTTTTCATTGTTAAAACTTTTGATCTTAAACTCAGGTTACCAGGGCTTAAAGCAGTACAAACAAGGCAAAAGGATTTGAGTAAAAGATTCAAATCAAAAAAATTCAAAAAGTTCTGAAAATCGGCAATAAAACCACAGAAAATGTGCCCCCCCAAAGGTTAAAATTTCCCTTTTTCTTGGGAAAATGATCCAATGGGGGGGCAACAAGATTTAAATTTAAATTTTTAGGGTCCCCCACAATTTTCATCCTTAACCTCAAGAAAAAATCTGGAAAAACCTAAAAATGGGAAAAAGGCCCAATAAAAAATTTTAAAATTTTCAATAAATTAGAAAAAAATAAATGGTCTTAATTAAATTTTTTTTTAAAGGGGGTAAAAAATTTAAAAACCCAAAGTTTCATTTTTAATTCATCTTTGTATTTGTCCCTTTTTCCCACTTTTTAAAAATGGAAAAAATTTCAAAAATTAAAAAGAAACCCCAAAAATTTTTTGTAAAAAGGGCCTTTAAAATTGTCCTTGAAGTGAAAAAAAAAAAAAAAAAATCATTTTAAAATTTAATTTTTAAAGTTATTTCAAGTAAACCCTCCAGTTTTTTAAAAATTTTTTTAAATTTTTAAAGCAACATTTTAGAAAAAGGGGGGAAATTTGGGGGTTGGATCCTAATTCATAAACAATTTTTTTATTATTCAACCCAAGATAAATCTGAACAACCCAAAAAAATTTACTTAAAAGTACAAAATTCTCTTTTTTAACGTTATAAAAGTTTATTTCACATTTTTTTAAAGGGTTTTGAAGTTGAAACTTATTAAGTGACTTTGGGAAAAAAGGAATTCACTTTTAGAAAACCCAAAAAAAAAAAAAATCTACTTCTTTAAAATCCATTAGGGAAGCGCTGGGGCCCGTCTGAGTTTGCTCCCTTCCCCGCTAATTTGAATACCCGAGCCCTTAAAGAAAACGGCATTTTATCCCTTTTTAAAAAAAATTGCTCCTTTTTAAATGATTTGGGCTTATTTAAAGTTTTTTTTGTTTTTCGCACAAAAATTTTGTATCTGTTCCAATCATTACAAAAAAATTTTAAAAAATTTTCCCCCCTTAAACTAATTCTTAAAAGTTTAAACCCCCTTAAAAAAAAAAATTTTGAGTGGAGTAAAAAAATTTAAATTTTTGGGTGTTTTTCTCCCTTGCATTAAAATAATGTTTTTGTAATTTCTTTTAAAAATTTTATTTTGACAATAATAATTTTAGATGTTTTTAAAATTTTTTTTAACATTTTCCAGTGCGAAAAAAAATTGCACCCCTTCAAAAAATTTGGGAAAATTTTTAAAAAACATAGACTTCCCGTCCCCATTTTTGAAAAAAAACCTTCAAGAATTTTGAAAATTCACAATTAATACCCTTATTGTTTGAAAATTTTCAGTCCCCCTTTCAGTTATGCACTTCACAACCCCTTTTAGTAAATATGAAAACTACAGTCCTTTAAATTCCCATACTGTCCCTTGCCCCTGGAAAAAAAGAAACATCCCAAAAAAAAAGGGAAAAATTTTTAAAAAAATTTATTTTTTTAAATTAGAAAATTGTAAAAAATTTTATTGTATTTGAAGAAAAAAGTTTGTTCAAAGGTAATTCTCTCACAAAAAACCCAAATTTTGCAGGGAGGGGAAATACGCAGACCGTTTTTTAAAATAAAGACTAAAAAAAGGAGGAATGAGTGGGCCCCCCCAAAAAAACAAACCAGAAAAAAATGGTGAGGAAAAAACCCCCCTCAAATTTTGGGGAAAAACATTAGTGAAATTGAAAATTAAAGCCGCAATTTTACGGGGGAAAACAAAAAAATTTTCAGCAGGGGTTAAAAGCAGAAGTTTTTTTTAAAACGGGCAAACAAATAACAAAACCCGGGGGAGCAATCACAAAGAAACCCCGAAAAACCCGAAAAAAATTGAGGAACATCCAATCACCATAAAAATTTAAGGAATTTTGTGGTTGAAATTTGCCTTCAATTTTTTGGGGGAAAAACAAAACAAATTTTTTCGAATGCAATTTTCTGCAGCAGTTTTGTTGGCGGGGGCAAATCCCCCAAAAAAAAGGGGGGGGGACAGAAAACCACCCCCCAAAAATCAAAACCCAAAAAAAATTGTTTTGGGGAAAATACACACCCCCATCTTTTAAGGGGTTAAACTTGAAACCAATTAAAATTAAAAACCTTAAACTGGGAAAAAAAAAATTTTAAAAACAGGGTTAAAACTAAACATCTTTTAAAAAAACCAAAAGCAAAAACCCAAAAAAGGGGAAATCAGCTCCCGAAGCCCCCCAAACCAAAATCAAAACCCGAAAACCTATCTTGGGGGCAACAAACTAAAATAATTATCAAGGAAAAAACATTGAAAATAACGAAAAACAAATTGGCAATTTTATGGCAGAAAAAACAATTTTAGAGGGAAAACTGGGAACCCTTTTAAAATGGAGGGAAACCCCAAAACCAAAAAAAGGGGGGAAACGCCCCCAAAGCCAACCCCTCAAACCAAAATTAGTTGGGCCAAAATACCACCGCACCATCAATTATGCAAGGAATTAAACATTCAGAAACCTGAAGTCTGAAATTCAAATGCCTGTCAATTTTACTGCGGACAGAACAAAACCAATTTTCAGCAGGGATTACAACTGCAGACACGTCTTTGTAAAATGGCAGGGCACCAGAGCAAATCCACACAAACACATGGAGGAGATGCAGACTCCACACAGAAGCCACCCCAACCAAGAATCAAACCAGAAAACCTATAGCTGTGAGGCAACAATACTACCACTGCACCATCAAATACGCAAGGAATTAAACATTCAGAAACCCTTAAGTCTGAAATTCAAATGCCTATCAATTTTATTTAACATATTTAATCAGGACAGTCTGACTTGGAACAAATAAACAAATTTTCAGCAGAGGCCCAGGAAGAAATAATGCAGACATGTCTTTGTAACATGGGAGGGCACAAAAGCAAACCCACACAAACACAGGGAGAAGATACAGACCCCACAAAGAAGGAACCCCAGCCAAGAATCAAACCCAAGAACCTGCAGCTGTGAGGCAACAATGCTACTACTACACCATCAAATATCAAGCATTGCAACATTTACAAACCACAGATATTATGAGGAACAGATCAGATCGAATATGAGGTAAAAATCTGAAATTTTTTTACAAATGGTGGTGGGTAGGGAACTCAAGTCTTTAACACCTGCATACAGGGTACAGGGTTCAAGCCTGAGGCATTCCCTACCACACCACCATAAGCACCTGGGGCATTTTCACACACACACACACACACACACACACACACTCCAGTAAAGCACAAGCACCATACACAAACTCCAGTAAAGCCGACGAGATCCCTAAGGCACTGTCCCGAGTCCCTGCTGCTCCTCTTGCAGTCCGGACGCGTCCCATAATCCTGGCGGGTCTGTGCACTGTAAAAGTGCACAGACGCTCCTTGTGTCCCCCTATGGGGCGGCCTGCCTTGAGCATGCGCATAGACCGATAAGCCGGGACTCGGTCTATGCGCATCCGCGAATTTTAAAAAAATATTTTTTTTTATTTTTCATTTTTTTCTTTCTTTTTTTCTTTTTGAGGGGGCTGCAGTCCGGCAGCCCTATGCCACGAGCCGCCCCTGAGTAGAAGTCATCCTGGCAGCTCTAATACACTGCCCTTTCAATATATTACGTTTTTGAGAATAAGGATGTGTACTGCTAAAGTCTAAATATCCATTGCTGAAAGTTTCTTTTCTATAAATCTGAGATTGGAAGGTGGAACCATCATTAAAAATAAATACGTCCAAATAATTAATACCTATTTTGTTAAATTGGTACACAAATTTCAAATAAGTGGTAGTGTTATTAATATATTCTATAAAACTGTTTAACTGTATTTCATCTCCCTTCCACAAAATGAATAAATCATCTAAATAGCGAACATAACAACCAATCCATTTCATCCAGTCCGAACTGAGAACAAATTCTTCTTCCCAGTCCAATAAGACCAGATTGGCATAGATGGGGGCGCAAGCAGCCCCCATCGCCACCCCTGAGATCTGTCTGTAATATTCACCTTCGTGATAGATGAAATTGTTGTCAAGTACTATTTCAGTAAATTCAGTTATAAGTTGTATTTTTTCCCAACAATAGCCACTGTGTTTAGACAAACAGTTGGTGAATCTCTCGATTCCCTCAGTTTTTGGTATACACGAGAAAAGATCTTTAATGTCCACAGTAACAAAAATCATGTTTGGGCTCCACAGATCTTGAGTAAAGATGCCCAAAAATTCCCATGAATCTTTCATAATATGATGGGTTTTGACTGTAATGTGCTTGAGCCAACAGTCTACCACCCTACCAAAGGGAAAAGTCTTACTGTGGCTCCCCGAAATTATAGGTCTAAAAGGGGGATCCTCTGTATCCTTATGAACTTTTGGTATTCCAAAAATGGTGGCTAACTGCGGAAAATCAACTTTTAAGAATTTATAAAGATCTTCATCAATTCTTTCATCTATTAAAAACTCTTCAAGATATAAATCAATTCTGTGGTGAGCTATATTAACTTGGTTAAGAGATGATTCCTCATATTGTTTTGAATTGTTAAGGATGTCAAATATTTTAGCTATATAAGTATTTTGATCGTATAAAACAATCCCACCTCCCTTATCAGCGGACATTATCCTTATATTGTGATCACAAAGAGTATCAATAATCATTTCCACCTCTCTGTTATAAGTTCCCTGGGTTTTGTCTCCTTTCACTTGGTTAAAAAGTGCATAAACTTCTTTACTAACAACATTTTCAAACGATGTCAATGTGTGGTGCATGGGTGGTGTAAAAGTGCTTCTTTTTTTAAGGGAATTGATGTTCCTAGATTTAGTGGAACTGTCACGGAAAAATACACTCAAATTTAATTTTCTCAAAAATAGCTTAATTTCAACAAGGGTATCAACCAAATCAAAAGGTTTGTTGGGAATATATTTCATACCCTTTGAAAACAAAGCAACATGTTCTTTAGTAACAGGAAAAGATGTGTAATTAAACACTCTGAGATCACCTACGACATTAACAACGCTGTTGGATAAAATATCTACTTCAAAAGAATTAATTTCTGAACAAACACAGTTGTTAATATCTTCTAATTGTACCAGCGTTTCCTGCTTCCCTGGTTCATACTTGTTTCGTCCCAAAGTTTATTTGTCACAAACTATATGAGGTGTACTGTATGTAGGCAAGGGCGCCCGCAGGCAGGTGCAAGGGGGTGCACTTGCACCACCCTGGAATTGGCCGACTAGTAGATTAGTCTTCTTTTAATTTAAAAAAAAAAATTCTTAGGGCGTTCTTTAAGAATGCCCTCAAGTCCAGTAACAGACGCTTTTGCGTCTGTACGACTGATGTTTTATGTCTTCATTTTCCACGTCCGCGTGAATTTTGAATAACAGAAGAAGACATTTGGAGTGGAGTTCGCGGACAAGACAAATGTACAAATGACAGGTCAGGTTAGCTTAGCTATTTGCTCTCAAAACAGTGTAATGGCATCTTTAGATTAAAAGTTGCTTTAGGTGTTCTGCTGCTACTCGAACTTTCCTCAGTATAGCTGTGTTTTCCACTTCATTGTTACCATCAAGGTTTTTGTATCATGTCACATACAACTTTAAGCTTATTTTCTGTTATTAGTGTACATCCTTTTGTTTTACTACATCCTGGAGCTTGAGTGAGGTTTCCTAAATTTACTGCTGATTTGTTTTTTTCCTCTTTTTCTGTTTGCATTGTTAATTTTATTGTTTTTTTCTGTATTTTATCTTTTGAAATTATGGTATTATTTTTGCACTGATGTTTATTTTTTATTTATTCAGAAATGTTAATATTCTGTTTACACATTACACATCAGTTTGCGGTTTTAACCTTTTGCTGAGCCACGGGTTTCTTAATTATAACTGGAACCGATTTCTTGTCATGCCATGTTTAGTACTTCCCTGTCTTCCTGCCAGTATTGATTTTACCTGCAGGAGGTGGAGTGTTGGGAAGAGGTACACAGCTTGTATTTATCATGACTGGCGTTTGGGGAATTACTCCAAGCATGGGCCTATTTCAGTTTTATGCAGCTCTTCACATGGAGTGAAACATGGTCCATGACCTCATGATATGGTAACTCCTTATCTAGCATGCACTCAGTAGTGCAGGAATGTTCCTTTATGAATTCATGTACTTCCTTGTGCCCTTGGCCATGATGTCACACAAATGGCTAATTTGAGGTTAATTCAATATTAGGTTCAATAATAAATCAGTGACTGTTGTTAAAAAAATTATTTTGTATTATGAATGATTTAGCTTTGTTCAAGTTGTTAATTCTGCTACCACATATATGGTCATATTTTGGTGTTCCATGTGGGCAGGGACATCGGGAGGCATACGCACTGTACTGATTTCAGTACAACTTTTTTTTAGAAGGGGGGTATCTTTTTTGAAAGAAAAAAAAAAAACGTATGTATTTAGAGGGTGTTGGCTCCTTTAAGGAGCATACCAGCAGCCAGTCGGAAGTGAGCGGACATCATGTCCGGCTGGCTGCGAGTGGGAAACAAATCACTGAGTTGGTGTAGTTTGGAATTGGAAGGCAAGCAATGTATTCACGAGCGGGAAACAATCGGGCATTCACAAATGGATTATCAGACAGTTTGGAAGGCAAGCAATGGATTCGCGGGGAAACAATCGGGCATTCACAAATGGATTATCGGAAGGCAAGTGTGTGTGAAGCAAGGGCGTTCACAAATGGATTAGGCATGGAAGGAAGGCAGGCAATCAACAATTGAAGTAAGTGCATTCACATCACAAATGGATTATCGGAAGGTAGGTGTGTGTGTGTGTGTGTGTGTGTGTGTGTGTGTGTGTGTGTGAGAGACTGTGTTGTTTGCATATCACCATTCCAGTAAAGAACAGCAACATCTACATTCTGATTGCTACTCATATTCCTTTGGCATGTCCAGTGTGTGTGTGTGTGAGACTGTGTTGTTTGCATATCACCATTCCAGTAAAGAACAGCAACATCTACATTCTGATTGCTACTCATATTCCTTTGGCATGTCCAGTGAAAAGAGTCACAGCAAACAGCTATCCTTTCTCAAAGATATATTCCCTTTGAAAAACAAATCATTAATTTTATTGCATTAACACGTGTTTGAAGAAAACTTATCTTTTTAATTTACTGACAGCTGTAGCTTAACACCTTAACTTACTATAGCATTTTTTTTATTTAACCTAAATTTAAGCTACTGCTCATGATATATTGTTATACTCCAGCTTCATCCTGAAGTTTCAACCATTCTCCCTACTCTTTAGAATGGAAGCCTATCCTTAGATGCCAACTTGTTAAACTAGTGTTTTATTTATTAAATTACTCTAATGGGACTGAAACCCATTTGTCACTTACAAAACGTATTTCAGAATAGCATATTTGAAGATGGTCAGATGAGAACATTTAAGAGGACACACACTTGATTAAAACTTTAAACCATTGTAAGCTTTATTTTTCCCAATTACTCAGCTGCTTTGGGTGGCCATCTGGTGCAGAGAGCAATGCTGCTTCTTCACACTATTTGGTTTTCTAGTTTGTTTCCCATGTGCCACCTGGGGCAACATCTCTATGGACTCTCAAATTGCCCAAAGGTGTAATTGTATGCATGCATGTGTATGTGTGTGTGTGTGTGTGTGTGTGAGTATGCCCTACATGTACTGGTCTCTCTTCCAGGACTGGTTCCAGGACTTTTCATGATGGAAACCTACAAGAAAAACTTTCACAATGACCTATATGGAAGATGATTCATGGCTATTCATCCAATGCAACAATAATTATTTTTTTCCATTATATGCATTAAACACATATTCTCCAGAATATTTCCCTGATGTAAAAAGATAATTTGTGACCAAAATAAAGACTGCTCAATATCAGGTTGATAAGAAAAGAAAAGGAAAAACGTTTGAATTAACTTATTTTTGTGATTTTTTTCCATTGTGAGTTCTGCCCTTTTATCAATACTGTACGCATGTTGTCTACAAACAAGGATTTCTTGTCACTGGCTGCTTTTCTTTTTTTTTTTGTAAATTGACCATTCGTACAGTAGCAGTCTACTCCATTCATGAAAGCAAAAAGAGTAGCTGTTCATTATGTTATAGTTAGTGCTTCACAGCATGTTGACAATAGAGCAAAAAGCAAAGCATCTGCGGGCAGGATAAAGGCAGGCTATTTTGTTCCCTCTTAGTAAACAATTAAAGATGCACTGGTCTTCCTGTAATACCTAACAATCATTGAAATAGCTTATTGGGAGCAAGTTACTTAGCTGCATGCAGCCATGTTGTGGTATTAGCGAAAAGACGGCCAATGAAAAAAACCTTACAATATTTGTACCCTTTTCTAAATGGAGGGGCAATGTCAGAAGTAATTATATTAAGCAGGGGGAGGGTACGGTACAAGAACTTATATTGGGGGGGGGGTTAGATGTTGTGCCCTATCCCAAATCAAAAAATTGATTTTGGCCCCATTACATTGAGCAGTCTTTCTTTATCCAGTACAGCAGTTTGTCTGTTTGGGGTGCAGCCAAGTTACCTTGCCTTGTACTTACCTTCATAAGGAAGCTTAATCTGAACTTAATTATCATAAATTCAGTTGTAATTCAGGCAGATTTAATAATTTTTTTTCTCCAGCCAAGTTACCTTGCCTTGTACTTACCTTCATAAGGAAGCTTAATCTGAACTTAATTATCATAAATTCAGTTGTAATTCAGGCAGATTTAATAATTTTTTTTCTCCATCTTAAAGCTCTAATCTGAAAGGCATATATACTTTTTTTAATATACACAAAGCTTTTATATTGTAGGTATTTTGATTTAACTGAAATGCTTTCATCTCCTGCTGTCATCAAGATAGTGTTTTGTTGAGGAATATCATGCAAGTTATGACAAATCAGTTTCACTGAAAAACTCTTCCAACAAGCTGTTGTCTAGAGTCCTTTTGTAATTTTAAGCAGTCATCGCCTGTTATTGAAAGTGAATTGCTATACATTAATATTTTTTAGCCAACAACACAAGTCTGCCATTTAATTCAACTGCTTAGAAAAATCCTTTAGAAATGTCTCAGGGTTTACTTTACTTTTATAAATAACTGTAATGATCAGAGTTATACATTACTTTTATTTCAGAAATGCATGTAAATTCTCTAATTTTGTCAGCTGCTCTAAGTTAACTGTGCTCATATTAAAATGGTGTCCCTTCTTTGACAGGTTCCCAGCTGTATTGTCTGGCAATTTTATATTTTTGCATCACATTTTTGGTCAGTTTTTCATAAAGTTGCGGTTTTCTGGCAAATTAGTGGCAAATCATTAAAGACTGAAGTTAGAAAATAATGGCAGACATTTGAGTTTCAGATTTCATACCTTTCAGAAAATTCGTACTAATGCAAGACCTACTACTTTCTAAGTTTATAAGAGCAATATTTAAAAAAATGTCCTTAGTTTTGGGCCTTTGCCTCAGTTTTATTTATGAGTTTGTTGCTGTAAGAGGTTGAGAGGTGTGTGTGTGTGTGTGTGTGTGGTAGGTAACATACCTCTCAATTGTCCAAATTTTGCAGAATGTCCAGATTTTTGCCCCATATTTTTTGTCTGTCTCATAAATTTTGTGATTTTCTAGAAAATCATTGAAGGCTGAAGTTGCTAAATAATGACAGACATTTGAGTTTCAGACTTCATGTCCTTTAGAAAAATTCATACTAGCACAAATCCTGTTATTCTAGCAACTTTCTAAGTTAATGAGAGCATTATTTAACATCTGTCCCTGTTTATTTTAGGCTTTGTCCATATTTCTTGCACTAAGAGGTAGGTAGGGGTGTGTGTGTGAATGAAACACCCTAGTTACGGGTAGCAGGTGGTTAGTAATTTACTCAAGCTCAAAACCTGTACCTTAGTTACAGAAAACAAAAGCATAAATTCTCTACCCCAACTACCATGCTGCATTTTTCAAAGAACTGACATTTCAGGTTAATTTTCAATTCGAGGAACCGAATTCGAGTGAATTTATATTACATTACTGAAGAGGCATTACAGCGAATGCCTCTTCATCGACACTAAAAGAGCGAACCGTGAATTACGAGAATGGCCGTAGCTTGGCTGGGGAGGGGGGTAGCAGTTTGAGAGCTATGAGTACAAATTTGAAAATCCTAGCTACACCCCTACATGTGGGTGTTAAGATCAGTAATCTGGTGAGGAAATGCATAAGGTCTGATCATAGCCTTCTTTCATTACAACTGAAGTACCTGAAACAGTATCCACTGTCCATTGTCTGGTATTTTGAAGGCCTGAAACAGTATCCACTGTCCATTGTCTGGTATTTTGAAGGAACCTGACATGGGTCTCTTGTTATATAGTGATCCTTGTCTTTCAACAGCATTTCAAAAGTTCAGTCCTGGAGATGCTGCTCAGGTGGCTGAAGTATATAACAAGGCCTTGACTTCCTCTAGCAATCTTTAATCCTCATGCCTTGACCCTACCTATCTTGTGCTGGTTGAGAAATAGTCTGATTTTGAGGCAGGGTGAAGGCAATAGTGCAGATGGAGTAGCACAGTAAGCTCCAAGACAGGCTTCTGCTAGATGATCAATTTATCTGTTCATCAGACTGGGATCTACTGAAAGAAGTTAATGTTTGTCCCAGGTGATATCTGTGCTGGCAAACTGGCCAGCAGCGCTCTTTTAGTTGGTGCATGGTCTTGGGTACTCAGTCTGTCTTGCTACCCAGAAGTTTTTTTTCATCTGAACAGTGCAAGCTTGATTCTTAGCACCTTGCCTTGATTAGATGAAGAGTCAGCCCTAGGATGCTCCCAGGGGCTTCCTATGGTTCTGCAAAGGAATTACTGTCTTGGCAATGTGCATTATTCATAGTCCTGGTCTTTAGTTGTGAGTAGTGGTAATCTGAGAAGAACAGCTCTACACTGGTATGCAAATGTAGTCAGTTGATGTCGTTGAAGCTGACAACAAGATTCCTGAAGATATGCTTTATGTGAATTAAAGCAGGAAGGCAGTTACATGCATAAGGAGCCATGCACATTTGCGTATCACTACGATTCATAGAGATAGGTTAAAAGGGCCTCATCTACATGAAAATTGTGTAAAGAACCCTGAACTTACATAAGTAAGTTTAGCAACATCATATCAGCTTGGGATTATTTGAGTTAGCAGGCAAATTAATTAAGGTACCACAGATATTTTAAAGTAAGAAAAATATTAGAAATGCTGCAAATTATTAGGAAAATTTGAAAATGAGGTAAGATTATTGAGTTCACTTCATAAAATGTTTGTTTTATTTATATGATGGGCATATCACAATAATGTAAACTGTTATTTGTAAATGGGAATGTACTACAGCAGCAGTGTGACTTATTAGTGATCACTGAGAACATCTTTTACTTTGGTGTCTTTAGTGATTGCACATACATGGTAGAGATTAATGATTGAAGTACTGACATGGCAAGGATGTTTTGCTCGTTGAACATGCGTCTCTGCTAGGAGATTCCTGAAGGTCTCTGACAGTATTTCTATTAGAAAATGTAGTAGGGGCAAATGAAAAGCCAGATAAATTAAATAATACTTTCTGTTTTTTAAACGCTTTCTTTAGTATTGTTAATGTGTTCATGATTGTGCAAATATTACTTCAGCACAACTTTATTTGGCTGGACTTTTCTTCTGGATAAAATTATGCGGGTTGTGTGGTAGCTTGCTTATTCCAAGGAAATGATTCAACATTGTAGACAATAGAGTTATCTGGTGTACTTGTTGAAAATGCATTAGAAGAGGTTGAAAAAGATGTAGTATTTGTAATCCATATGATAAAAGGTCTAATAAGTGTAGTAAGCTTGACCAAATATTTAAAACAGATTAGTTTTAGGAGGAATTTTTCAACAAATACTGGCACATATTTAATGAGAAAATGTAATATCAAGAAGGTAGTGGGAAAGGACTTTGTATCACCAATAGGAAATCATAGAAATCAAGGAAATTATTATTAATAATAATATAGTACATTCAGCACAAAGGCTGATTGATACATTTAAACATGGTTTGTATACCAGTTGCCATTCTGTACCTAAGAAATATAAGTGTCCCCAGCCAAAAACAGCCCATAAATTATAATTAATTGTTTTTGTACTTGTGGTAGGTGTGTGGCCATGGCTTTCTGTGTCATTGTGGTTAGTTTGTGACTGATGGCGGTAAACTGCAGAAAATAAGTGTCCCGGATGTGCCAAGAAATGTGCAAGTGATGCTTGCAGAGCAATCATTTGCTATAATATTGACTTCCCTAACTGCGGGTTAGTACCTGTCTACCTACTGCAAAGATAGTTACTTATTAAAGCATTATGAGTTTATTGACACCATTTCTGCACCAATGCTCAGAATGACAGGAGTCATTATCACTAGTATATTTTTTTAAGCCTGTGCAGTGTGCATATGCAGTTTACCCTAAGGTCTTTGGAGGAAGTTATAAAAGTGGAGAAAGTTCACTGGACTCAACAAGCAGCAGCCTAGGGAAGAGGAGCAAGTTAGATTTCTCTTGCAATATATCAAAATTGACATCAGAAGGTTAAGGGTAAATTAAAAATATGGGCTGAAGGCATCGTCATAAAAGGTGTTGCTATCTTAAAGTCAGAAAGAAGCTGTCCTTGAGCTTAAGGTCCTCCAGTTAGTAATTTGGCGGGGGGGGGGGGTCTTTAAAGGCTTAGTAGTAACAGTTTTTAAAGGGAACTTGGAGTGAAGTGAAGGATTTGCATTAGGTTTCATTGCATTTACTATGGTCCAGGGAAAATAAGGATAAGCAAAGATGGACTGCAGACATGTTTTGTAGAAATGCAAATGCATTTTTGTCTGTGTATCCAACTTAGACAAATTCAATTTGTCACTAGCTGGGTTCTGAATTAGACACGATCCTTTCAGCTTCAGTTAAGCTAGCCCATCTTTGATTTAGTAGCCGATTGTTTTTTTCCTATAAAAAATAAATAGAACTTATTTGCAGTTTGAATTTCAGTTCTATTTGTAGGGTTGAAATTGAGAAATATTTGATGCATGTGAAGTTGCTTGGTAACCTTGCAATTCTTCCAAGCTTTGTCCCTGGATTAGATTAATTTTAGCTGGACATTTCTGGTGCCTTTAATTCTTCAGTTGGCCACTGTTAATTATATTGCTGTCTATCTTCTTTGAAGTGAATAATTACATATCTGAATAAACCACCTGTCCTAGACTGCATTTTTATTTTATCTTTATTTGAAATTTGTTTATCAGGAAACCATTCTCAGCGGTGGCCCGGGGGAGAAAAGCTCCAATAACTAAACATTTAATACATGTACAGTAATACACAACTTGTAATACAAGTGTGATGACAGAAGAGACAACATTCTGTTCCAGTCAATCACTTCTAGATTGGTTGAAACCAGAGGCTCTCTGGTGAGTGAGAAAGAGCATCCTGTATTCAGCCTGTTACATGATCAGAAAGTTTACTGAGCAGTGATCAGTTATAGGATTAACCTAAACAATTATTCCATAGCATCTGCCCGAGTTGTTAGTAGTAATGATATCCAAGATTGTTTCATTGACAGTCAAAGGGTTGTCTATAGTAGGAAGTGACCAATGTTGTCATATAATTTACAAAGGAAAAGTGAAGGAGTTATCAGTACAAACATTGTCTATGTTTAAGACTGCAGTCTTCCAAAATATAAAATTCTTTTCACAGGTCCATGGTACAACAGGAAAAGTAAATTCTCAATAAGTGTTAAAGTATTACAGCAAAAAAGGGGGATTGTAAACATAACAGATGAAGCCTTTTGTATATCCACCAGCAGGCCATTTTACTACTACCCAGCTGAATGCACAATAATTTTCGGGGCTTTCTGGTGACTTCCTAACTAAAACAATACTCCTGCCGCTACTATAAGGCCTGATCAGTCACATATGAAAGCTTGAAAGTTACTCCAATTAGATGATTTGGCAAGATGGAAATTGGTTGAAAACATCTTGGTTAGTGCATTCCTCTCTACAAAGGACCTCAAATGTTAACAAGCCCATCAGTCACAGATGCCAACACCTGCTGTCAACGTGTGAGTATGTAAGACTAATAATTAGCTGCTATGCTATATCAGCAAAGAATTTAGAAACCAGGAAGCAGTAACTAATACCCAGAAGGAAGGAGGCTTGTTGGAAAAGGCTGTGTAACATGCTGCTAGTGAAGCTATTGTTTTGGGAGTAATTTAGATAGTGCAACTACAGAGAGGAGCATAAGTGGGAAGACAGTGTTAGTTCCTGTTAGCTTTCACTCGCATCTGGAGCGATGTTAGGTGATGGGAGTGCTCCCATGCACACCAAAAGATACAAAAGAAAATCTGTTACTTTAACAGTGGCAAAGAGGGAAGAGCTCCTCAAATCATATAGCCACCACAACTCTCCAGATGTGTATTAGGTGATTGAAATGATAGAAGAAGCCAACACCATCCAAGAGGGACCAGCAGCCATAATAAATGAGGTAGCCAACAATGTCGATCCAGATGTGGTCTTATATGCTTCTGCTTATAAAAATCTGTCAAATAGATTATTCATAAAAAAGGAGAGTGGGCACTGAAGATGACAAAACCACTTATCAAAAGGATAAAGGTGCAGAGGACAACCTCTAAAGAGTGGAAATCGTTGTCATACATTAAGTATTTGGGATAAGGGCCTGATCCCAAGGTTGGCGATTGCCACTAAGCAAAATTTTTAATTTTTAATTTTTTTCTGATAGTCTCAGAAACTTTATAGTTCTAAGGTTTAGAATGGTTAGACCTGACTAAACTGTGTAGAGTGCAAAATATACCTACCTGATAGAAATGCACTACTAAAAATAACATTTCATGGTTTATACGTGGCAACAGTTAAACATGTATCCCTTTTTGAAGTTTTAAGAGCAGATTTTTGAATATATTTTTAAGTGGTAGCTAGCTGGGTGGTGTATGGGCAAATTTATGACGTCTGAGCACAAAATATTGAATTCTGGCCACTCTGCTATATATACACACATACATGTTTGAAGTTTGAATTAAATGTGTCTGCTATGAGTAAATTGCCTATGTCCAGAAATTTAAAATCATTTACTATTATTTCTGTGCAGTGCTGCAAATTGTTTCTGAGGTTTCTAACATAGTTAAAGAAGACTTTCTGGTTCCCCCTTCACCTATTTGATTATTTTTTACCTCATATCTGGCTTTCATTAATTTGATCAGGGTAACAAGCTCCCTATTAAGTTTAGCAAGAGTGCCTTTAGCATCTTGAGAGTTAAATTTATTTTTGCAAGCAATATGTTTTCTTTTATTACAGACCCTGTTTATATTTGGGTTCGACTAAATGGAATTATTCTTAAATGTGGCTTTCTATTTACTTCAGAGGGGGATAGATGTGTCTATGCAGCTATTTACATGTGCATAGGATTTGACAGTAAAGGATTCCACATAATTCAGGCCACCGCTTAGTTTTAGTAGATTAACCTTAGCATAATATCTGAAAACAGAGGTATTGGAAGATGCTTTTGGCTTCAGTCTTTTAATGAATGTGACCGATTTGTGATCCAGTTTAACCAGGGAGGAAGTGGCAGTTGGTGGACACCAAAGTTGTCCCATATTATTAAGGACCAAGTCCAGGATTTTATCACTCTTGTTTGGGTACAGACTAACTGATCCAGATATCCTGTATTGATGAAATCCAGAACTGTCTGGGAATACATACTCAAGGATATAAAAGTTTCCCGGTTAATGGAGGCGTAGTTGATTGAAGTCTCCTAGAATAATGGTGTTGGCTTAATGCATAGTGACACCATATTAGTTAAGTAGGAGATATGGACTGATAGGGTACATAGAGGGGACCTATAGTTAGGTATGACACAGTAAGGAGTTTTGTTAATGCTAAGTCGGATGTAGAGGAATTCCACGTCATTATCTCACCTAGTAAGTCTGGAGATGAATTGTTCTTTAAGAATACGTAGACACCATCACCTTTTCATCTTGGGTGATAGGCCTGAACTTGTGGCAGGTATTGAAATCCTGCATTAAAGGAGTGCTGTCATCGGTCTTGAATTAGGTCTCTTTGATGATGCATATATAGATGTTTTCCAGGGGAAGGAGTGCTTGTAAGGAGTGGACTTTTTAGCTTAGGCTCTGAAAAAGAAATTGGTTATTTTCTAATTCATGTAGCTATAAAATTCAGTATAAAAACTGTAAAAGTTTCTGAATAAAAACACACTATTAAAGCAGCATCATGGTAGGGAGTACTTCAGTACAGACAGATTCAACTATATACAGAGCCATGAGTTCCTTTATGCCTTTCTGTCAAAAAAAAAAAACCCAAACAAACACCAAGTTCACACAAAGTTTAAAGTTGTTGTAACTTTGACAAAATCTATGTATGTACATTGTCAAGGCTGGAATGAGTAAACATTGTAAAAATATTTGGAAAGGACAGTTTGACAAAATCTCTAAGGGAGGTAGCATACCCCTCAGCTGTCCACGTTTCTGCAGACTGTCCAGATGTTTGCCCCACATGCCTCCTAAAAAAGATTGAAGTTGCTAAATAAGTTTAGACATCATATCCTTTAAAAAATACATACCAACACAAATCCTGTTATTCTAGCAATACCAACACAAATCCTGTTACTCATGAAAGCAATATTTATAATCTGTCCCTGTTTATTTTAGGCTTTGTCCAGACTTCTTGCACTAAGAAGTTGAGGTGTGTGTGTGTGTGTGTGTGTGTGTGTGTGTGTGTGTGATAGAGAGAGAGAGTGACACACACAGACAAACAAAGAGAGAGAGAGAGAGAGAAATGTCCTAGTTAGATCTAACAGGTGGAATTTATTTTAAAATGCATTTTCAAGGAATTGTGAGCTTCAAGGGAAGGAAAGGTTACTGCTGCTCATGCTAAGTCTGCTTAAAATGTACAACTGTTTTGTTTAGCAAATGGTATCATTATTGTGGTATAGAATTTTAAAGCAGTGTTAGCACAGCCGGTAGCATACTTGCATCTTGATGCAAAGGGCTGTAGGTTCTATTCCTACAGCATATACATTTGTATTTTAAGGGAGTATGGTACTGCAGTTCTTAGTATGTCCTCCTTTGGATGAGACACCTAATAACTATGAACCTGTTTTTCAGCTTGCCACCCATTCCCTATTGTAATATACCAGCTTACCATTTCTTTTAATGTAATATAGGCAATTTATTTTTCAAGGGCAACAGGCACTGAATTTGTAAATTAAACACTGAAATATAAAGTTGTTTTCTAGCAACAATCTCTTCATTGGTTTCAGATCTCTTTAATGTGGAATTATTCAGATGACTTTCTGCATATTTACTGATATTGGTTGATTGTATGACATAAGTTTGAGTGGCCCCTTATGGTTAAAATGTCCTGAATTGGGCAGGTTGTCATTATTGGTTCATATGATTTGTTTCATTGCTTAAAGGAAAAAATGTTCAGGACTATAAATTTAAAACACACTAACAAGTGGTGCTGTATTATACAAGGGATATAATTCAGTTATTAAATAGTATAAGTAATACAGTCAGGAAGGTGAATCAAAGAACTTTTGCATGGTTCTAAAAATGTGTGCAAGGAGCCTATGATTTGAAAACAGCCCAAAAGTAAACTTACCCAGCCACTGGCCAGATGCATTTTCTTTGAATGTGAGTTTCAATGCTGTTTCAGTGAATGTATGTTGGTTTCAAAGGTAAAGTTTTAATGCTAAGTCTGTTTTCATTGTAAGACTATTGCTTTGTTTAGGTTTAGTAAATGCCTACCAGTGTTTGTGCTATAAAATTTGAAATAAAAGTTGTAAATGAAATCCAAATATCTGTAATCATTGTAGAAGTAAAGCATAAAACAGTATGCACACTGAGAGATTTGAACAGTGTCTATGACAAAAGGGGAGAAATATCCAAGTAACAGGTCACTGGAATGGCTGTGTGGGTGGAGGGGGCAGGGCTCTGGGGTTGTGTGGGCGGGGCTGTGTGGATGTGTGGGCGGGGCTCTAGGTTTGCACCCCACCCACCCCCTGCAAAAAATCCTGCAGTCTCCCTTGTATGTGGGGTGTACTATCTAAAGCTCTTGTATTCTAAAAAAAGTGATTCTCTTTTCTTTTGGGTCCTCTACTATGTTTTTTAATGCCAGTGATAGGATTTTTGATTTTTTTAACATTCATAGGTTGAGAAGTATTTGCTGTAACCCCACCGCCACGCACACACACTACGTCCAATTCATTTAACAGGTCACTTTTATTTTAACACCAACTGACAGGTGGATTCCAAGGGGCAACTAGCTACAGATTTTACAAAGGGAAAAAATACATCACACAGCCTCAAGTAGCAAAGTGTCCTGTAAATTTATGAATTATCCAAAAATTCGCTTGCCGTTTGTGGATTCATTTAGCAAGGGACACCAAGGGCAGCTTTTTATCTGTCAAGTCCACCTAAACGTACTTCATTTCAAAATAATCTGCAAATATTTTTAGAACCTTATAAAATACCATCATTATTTCTCCGACAGTATAACAAAGAACACAGTAGCACAAAACTTTTCCAGTTTACTCTAATTCCAGCCTACAGTTCATTTGAATCACACCAAACAAACTGTACTGACTCATTTTCAACCACACTTCTTCGTGAGATAGACACTGCAATCCCACCAATCCAATAAACAGAGGCTTTGAGTAAGCGCCACCCGATTCAGAGAGAAGGCGGAATGACTTTTTTCTCTAAATTAGTTATCAGTGCGAATAAATTCTTGGCCTAGTTTGCCAGTTCACTTTAGACTCGTGCTTGAAATTTAACCAGAACTAAATGGACAGTGTACCGGTATCGTTACTCAGAATATAAACGTAAAGAATTGCACGGTTTCCAACAGAACGAAATGTAATAAGGTCACCGAATATCCTGGATGCTTGAAATTACCTGATCGAACCGGGGTTTACCCAATTTAAAAGGAATGAACTCTCCGTCTTCCGCCATGCCAAGAGTAAATAAGAGTTGATAATTAAGGATTTGCTTCAGAAAAACGTAAAACCTTGTTATATTTGTCCAAAGTGCAATCTTTAGTATCGGAAGCAACAGTCCGTGACGCTCTGCAGAATACTGGGAAATGTAGTTTAAAAATATCAGATGACTTGAGTGATTTGTTCCAAAAAAGTTTGCGGCTTCAGCCGGGGAATAAATTTCTCACGTGTTTTTACAACACAGGTGTTTTTGTAGGGTACTCTTACATGTTAACTAGTATAAACAGAGTAGGTGGCTGCTTATCTTATCTTGCAAGCGCTGCGGCTTAAATGTTACCTTCAATACTGAACATTTTTTACTAAATTTTATTCGCAGCAATGATTTATCCCTCTCAACTGTACAGGTTTTCGCAGAAAATTAAATGTTAATGTAAAACCTGCCGTTCTATCAACTTTCCAAGTTTGTAAGAGCAATATTTAAAAATTGTCCCTACTTTGGGGTAGGGTTACCACCTGTCCCTCTTTGGGCAGTTGTGTCCTGTGGAAAAAAAAACTAAAAAATGGCAAATGTCCTGAGATTTTAAGACAAAATATATTTTAAGTTTTCTTCAGTAGTTGCATAAAACAGTTATTTTGTATCTGGAACACATAAATATTATAAAAAATAGGCTTATGCTACAAAAATAAGCTTTTATTTTGGCAAAAAACTGAAGTTCTCTCCTTTGTACTGGCCATGGGTATGTTTTGTCCTGTAAAAATCTCACATTCCTACAAAAAATGTCCCACTTTGGGCATTTGAAAAGGTGGCAACTCTACTTTGGGGCCTTTGACCCACTTTTAGATATGGCTTTGTCCATATGTCTTAAGAGGTTGAGAGGTATGTGACAAAATATAACAGAAAACTTAGCAGTCAGTAAAGACAGGCATACAATAAAAGCAGTAGGAAGATAAAACAACCAATTAAACAATAAAGAAAAAAACAATACTTAAATGTCAACATGGGTTGCTGCCTTTTCAATGGGACATGTTGTATAAAAATGTGTAATTTTGCAGGATAAGCCATACCACAACCAGTACATAGGATTGGAATTCTTTGTTGCCAAAATAAAAGATCAGTGTTACAGAATTTGTGCTTTTTCTGTTGTTTAGTATCATATTAAGGCGATTTAGATACAAAATTATAGTCTGTGCAACTAGTAGAGGAAATGTAGGGGGAAAAATTTCCTAACATCTCAAGGCAAATATTTTCGTGTTTTTCCACAGGAGACAACTATCGTAAACCAAGACAGGTGGTAACCACCCAACAGAAAACGAAAACACTGACTCTTAAACATCTAGAGACTCCTTGATGGTACAGTGACATAAAAAAAAAACATGGAACATACCTCTTAATTGTCACTGATTTGGGCTCAAAATTTTGCTCGTCTCTCCTTATCTCTGCTAAAACTCTTAATTTTCAGAGGGAAAACAAAGGTGGTGATTATACATAATAAATAAACACAGTAATTCGATTTACCAGACTTCTTTTAATTCAGAAAATGCATTAATTCACATTCTCTTATGCTGTCATCATCTTGGGTTGACAGTACTAATATTTTTAAAAGTGTCCTGATTATTTTTGGATTTGTGACTGATTCTGGAGCTAACAAATTGGGAGCCATGGCACAGAATGTGGGAAATCCTGGGTTCAGTCCTCAGGCAAGGGACAGTGTTTTCCTTTCCTACTGAGTTGTTAATATATTGTTAATTTAATGTTAGTTATTTGTTCTGCTTAAGTTTTATTCAGCCATGTACTTGGCAAGCTGCATCACACTGTATTCAGTGAAGAAGATTAAATAAGAAAGTAATTTATTTTGTGCAGAAATTAGGAATTAATGCCACCACAAACCTTGATGGTAAACATTTACATATTAAACGTAATGCATGTACATCTTTCATACTTGCACTTTATGATGCAAAATAATGTAGAAAAGCAAAATGGTTCCATTCTTTAACTGCAAATGCTATAAATCTGAGTGACTGTGCACTCAATTTTATAGGTAGTTATTAGGCATACAGTCCAGGAGATCATTGAAAAGCCTATCCCAATTTCCCCAGAGCACTATCTGTTTAGGCAACTTTTTCAGAAACACAGTAAGCAAACAGGTCTCATACTTATTGGTCTGATTATAGGGTGTGATGTCCACATTATACTTGGGTGGCGTGCCTGTTTCCTGATTTAACAAATCCCTCCAAGTGTCTTGTCAATGCAGGTGCTGTCATGGCTGTGGCAGCAGTCTCTGGTATGTGTTGATACTGTCTTTATTATACTAATATCATAGTTGGAGCCAATGACTGCCCACAAGCTGTAGTCCTTTAGGCAGCTGTTTGGACACAGCATGTGTATGCCATCTGTGATCTCTGTCACTTAACAAATGGGCAGGAAAGAGCCTAGCAGACATCCCTAATGTACCAACCTGATCACTGGACCTGAGATATATGTCATGTCACACATTTTGACATAGTGAGATGCCACATATGTTATATACTGGTCTACCCATTTGGTGATGTTTATGGCCACATATGACAGCATTGATTGAATACCTTGGTGTCACTTTGTGTCAAATGCATTGACCTGTTAAAGTTCCACAAGATGATACTGTTATCATGCATGTCCTCAATGACCTCTTTGAGGACACCTAGCAGATGTAACAGACCTGATGTAGCAGTAACAACTCACACAGGTCTGTTGCACACACCTGGAATACTGCTAGTGGACATGAAGGGGTCCATGATGACATGTTGGTCTACCTCACAGTCGAGGATAGTCAGGATGTCTTTATACATGCATGCATTAATTGCTGTCCCCCCAAACTCAGGTGGCTGCATGTTGATATACACCCTTGTATGAGAACATAGGCCATATGGAGGGTGTGTTGCACTGTGTATTTCACTGTATCAGGTAGGTGTTTGTGTTGGGTCACGCCATAAGTAATCTGCGATGCTGTCACAGCACATTGATTCCATGTGATATGCCTGGATGAAGGCAAGAGAGTGCATAATGCTTACTGTGATCTGGGCTAGGGTTTTGACACAATCACACATGTGGGTATTATTGAGAAAAACCCCAAGCTAGAGATTAAACCTTACGTCAGTTGATGGGCAAACAATTGGCTCACTGACAGAACACATCATGTGAAACCTGGTGAATCAACCTGTACCAGAAGAGCTGTCACCATTGGCAAACCCCAGGAATCTGTGCTTGGCCCTTCACTGTTTGAACTGTATTTCTCGAAAATTCAGGATAAAGTATATGGCCTTTAGCTTACCAAGTCTGCAGATTCTTGCGTAGTGTGTGCAATCATTGAGTCCACCTGTGGTAATAACATAGAACAGGAGGAGCTAACACACACAACTGAATGGAGACAAAGGTACATGATATACAAATAAATGCAGAAATGTGTGTTTGTAATGTTGTCTGTGGGAAACGTGGAATTCCATGTTAATCACAGCACTGACAACAGTCCTGCTATGCAGAAACCCAGTGATGTAAGCACTGGGAACACATTTAGACAGCAACCTAAACTTTGACCAACAAGTGTCCACACTGCTATTGAAAGCCTATGTTGTGCACATCATAAGTCACACCATCATATTGAGATCTTAGGATTGTATGACAGCACTGTAGCCTATATTGTGCACATCATAAGTCACACCATCATATTGAGATCTTAGGACTGTATGACAGCACTGTAGTCAAACCTCATTACAGCACTAATAGAGTATAATGCTCTTTTTACATGTATCTCACCAGACACGTAGCAGCTGGAGAGACAAAAGGGCTTTCTCAGCAAGATAACACAGGGCCTACATGCCAAGCCATGCTGTATGTGGATAGATTAAAAGCCATGTCACTGTAAACATTATTGTATAGGATGAGGTGACTTCTGCCTGGTCCCCCAGGCCAGTAACTGAACCTGCCCTGGTGAGAGTACTGCATATCCAAAAATGTTATATAGCTGATGACATCAGCAGTGTGTGTTGAGAAGAAGATAGTGTTCCACATGCTGGTGTAAAATGCTCTCTGTAATGCCAAGAAACAGGTCTCTCAAACACACACACACACACACACACAGTCAACTGCAGTCATTGATCTGACTTAAAACCAGTGACAACTGGAGTACCACAGGGTTCAGTCCTGGGTCCTCTCCTGTTTGGTGTCTACTTCTCAGAAGTATGGCCTAACACAGAGGGCCTCTGGCTGACAAAGTTTGCAGATGACTGTAAATTAGGTGCCATAGTCGAGTCCCCAAATGACGTGGACATCCTACAGAAAGTCCTCACTGAGACAGATGCCTGGTGTCTGAGCCATGGCCTCAAGCTCAATCCCAAAAGTGCATTGTCATCCCCTTTGGTAAAAACTCTGTACCCATGAACTACCACATAGGCGGCAGTCCACAATGCCGAAGGTGTGATAAGAGACCTTGGGACTCAGATGGGCAGTACTCTCTCCTTTGATAATCACATCACCACAGTAGTCAGGAAATCCTTCTATGTGCCACACTTCATCAAGAAAGGGTTCTCATCCAGGAAAAGAGAGGTCATTGTTCCTCTCTACTCAGCTCTCATTAGACCCATTATTGAGTACAACGCCCCTTTTGGAATTTATCTCACAAGACATGTGCAACAGCTGGAAAGGCCACAGAAGTACCTCACAAAGAGGATTATGGGACACAAACAGATGCCCTACTCTTACTGTCTCATAAAACTCCAACTTTACTCCGTAGCATATCACCTACTCCAAGGTGATCTCTGCCTAACATACAAAGCTATGTCAAACCCAGAGCTGTTGGACATGCTACACCTAAAGAAATCCCAATCCCTTGAGAGACATGCTCTAAGGACCTAAACCTTGTCACCACAATAAAAAGAAAATGCTGGAGGAATAGATTCCTGTCCCAGAGACTACCCATACTCTGGAACAAGCTACCTATCTATGTCAAGCAGAGTTCCTCATTAGCACTCTTCAAGAAAAATCTTGATGAGTGGATGAGAAATAGGAAATCCACCCTGGGGATCACTTCTGTGACTCTGCTCGACAGGGGCACAGGAAAATATTTTTCTTGGGTGGCAAAAGCCAGGGGACCTTGTTGGCTAGTCTTACATAGGACCTTGGGCCAATAGCCTAGTACCTACCCAGGAACCTATGTAAATAGAACCCCTGCCAATATGAGTACACATACTACAGAACACAGTACTTTATGTAAGCACCACACAGCTCAGGTCTCACTTGGAGTGTGTCAGACAACACTTTATAGCTGATGGCATCAGTAGTGTTTGTTGAGGAGAAGATAACAGTGTCTCACATGCTGGTGACCCTGGAAATTACCGCCCCATAAGCTTGACGAGCCTTGTCTGCAAAGCTATGGAGAGGATCATAATGGAACTCATAAATAAAGACATTGGGGACCTACAGACACTGGATCCTACCCAATTTGGCTTTGTCAAGGGCAGATCCTGCCTCTTGAACTTGGTCAACTTTTTCGAAACAGTCACTAAGGCCATTGATGAGGGTAAGGCAGTTCACACAGCCTACCTTGACCTAGCAAAAGCGTTCGACACAATACCTCACTCGGGCATCATAGAAAAGCTCACCAGCTTAGATGTAAACCCATATGTCACAAGATGGGTTGCAAACTGGCTCAAGGACAGAACACACAGGGTTAGAGTTGCTGGTGCCATGTCAGACTCTAAGCCGGTCACGGCGGTGTCCCACAGGGCTCAGTCCTGGGCCCCTCTTGTTCGGCATTTATTTTTCTGAAGTGCAGGCAAACATAGGGGATTGTGGCTGACAAAATTTGCAGATGACTGCAAACTGGGCACCATAATTGACACTCCATCAGACACAGACATCCTCCAGAGAGGTCTCATAGAAATGGATAACTGGTGCCAGAGCCATGGCCTTAAGCTAAATGCCAAAAATGTATAGTCATACCCTTTGGGAAAAACAAGGTAACCCCTAATTACCACATAGGTGGTAATCCATTAAACACGGAAGAAGTTATCAGAGACCTGGGGACCCAAGTTGACAGTAACCTCTCTTTTGACACTCACATTGCCAAAGTGGTTAGGAAGACCTTCTACATTGCCCAACTGATCATGAAGGGATTCACATCCAGATCAGGAGAGGTCATTGTACCCCTGTACTCTTCATTTATCAGACCAATGATTGAGTACAACGCCCCATTTGGAATGTACCTTACCCGACACCTGCAGCAGTTGGAAAGACCCCAAAAGTTCCTCACCAAAAGGATAAAGGGGCTCAAACATATGTCATACGATGCCCAACTGAAGAAACTCCAGCTCTATTCAGTCGCATACCGTCTGCTCAGAGGTGATCTGTGCCTGACATACAAGGCCATGTCCAACCCGGAATTAATAGACATGGTCCACCTCAAAAAATCCAAATCCACCAGAGCCACGAGAGCAAGAGACTTAAACCTCAACACGGATATAAATAAGACGTGCTGGAGGGACAGATTCATCACCCGGAGACTCCCTACACTATGGAACAGAATCCCAGTCCATGTGAGGCAGAGCCCCTCACTGACTCTGTTCAAGAGAAATCTTGACGAGTGGATGGGAGATTGTAGGTTTACCCCGGGAATCATCTCTGTGTCACTGCTGGACAGAGGCACAGCAAACTAATGGGTATAGTATTCTCATCCTAAGGGGTGGTAAAAGCCACACACACTCTGGCTAGGCTTATAAATGCCCTAGGGCAGATAGCCTAGTATGAACCTATGAACCTATGGTGAAAATGCTCTCCGTAATGTCAAGCAACAGCTCACACACACACACCCAGTTGACTGCAGTAAGAACAGAACCCCTACCTAAGTACACAGACTACAGAACACAGTACTTAAAACAAGCGCCATGGCACAAGTCTGACTTTTACAGGAGTGCAGGTTAACTTAGAGTAGATGACATCAGCAGGCCATGTAGGAGACAAGAGGTTGGGAGGCCTTTATGAAATGTGTGTAGGCATGAGTAAGTATCAAAATACTGTCATTGCATGGCATTGGTGCAGTAACTGTGGGATACATACTTCTGCTCTTCTGTCTAGATACACACACCAAGTTCACTGCAGTGAGAACAGAACCCCTACCTATCTAAGTACATGAACTACAGAACACAGTACCTAATGCAAGCATCACAGCACAGGTCTGATTTATACTGGAGTTCAGGTAAACTTATAGTAGATTAAATCAGCAGGCCATGTGGGAGACAAGAGGTTGGGAGGCCTGTATTGAAATGGGTGTGTAGGCATGGGGAAGTATCAAAAATACTGTCATTGCATGGTATTGGAGCAGTAACTGTGGGAGACACATGTCTGCTCAGCTGTCTAGATACACACACACCAAGCTGGCTGCAGTGAGAACAGAACCCCTACCTATCTAAATACATGGACTACAGAACACAGTGCACAAGCACCATGGCACAAGTCTGATTTCTACAAGAATGCAGGTAAACTTATAGTAGATGATATTAGCAGGCCATGTGGGGGACAACAGGTTGGGAAGACCGCATAGGCAAATAGCTTCATATGTTCATATTAGGCTGCTAGCCTAATAGCACCAGGGTGTTTAGAAGCCTAACTGTGTAAAAACACAAGTACCCTTATTGAGCATAGCTGGATGGTCATTTTTAGCAGAGCAGGTTTGTGAGTAGCACTAATTGGCCCTGTCTATGAGGGACATAGATGCCAGCCCAGAGGTGACTTTACAATCATCCAATTGGTTGTCAGGGTTGCATTTGAATAGGGTCATTGTGGAGCACTGCTTCACATATAGTGGGAGCCTATTACAGAGGAGTGTGAATCGTTGTGGGATATAGCTGTCTACCCATCATGTTCTGTTTATATCACAGGCTAGGTTGACAATCCTGGGGTAAATTATTGTTGTCCCATTGAATTGCAGCTATCCATCATTTCCAGAAGGGCAAGGTCTGAGACTGCTCTGCAAGGCAGCCATAGGTTACCTCTCAGCAGCCTGCATGATACCGAGTACAGTAACAGGTATGTCGGTCTTTCCATGTATGTCATGCTTGGAGGCCTGGGAGTCTCTCCAATTGCTGCAGGTGTGAGATGTGAACATTTTACTCTGTTGTTGGTGTGATAAGGGTAGAGTACATCAGAGGTATGACTACCCTGGTATTGGATGTAATGTCCATATGTATGGTGTGCAATGCAGATTCCATGTGTCACCACTATGAGCACATAGTGATAAAAGTGTAGATTGCTATCAACATGTCTTCCCAACTCTCACAACACTGTGTTTGACCTTTTGGGGGTGCTATGTATATCATAATTAGCAGGGGTACTTCATTGACAAAGGTGAGAAAGTCATTGTATGCTTAAAGTTCAGTCTGTGAGTTTGTCACCAATCATCAGTCTGTGTCAGCCCCTACTGTAATATGTTACCGTTACTGGGGGACTCTATATGAGTGTGTCCAGTTAACAGTCATCTGCAAACTTGGTAAACCACAGGCCATTTATTGTTGCCTATGCTTCAGGGAAGTATTTCCAAAAACAGTTGCGGGCCCAGCACAGATACTTATGGTATCCCACTGGTAAGTGGGCTAGTGGTGGAGGTGCAGTCCCAACTTTGAGAGTGTGTGTTCTGTTACTGAGCCAGTTGGCTATCCATCTAGTACTGTGTGCCCTAATTCCAAGATGGGAGATTTTTACTATGAGACATGAATGGGGATAGTGTCAAAGGCCTTATATAACTCAACATTGGCTGTATGTCCTGTTATCCCTCATCCACATCTTTGGGGTCAGTATCCAAGACATCTACAAGGGTCAATAAGCAAGATTTACCCTTCACAAAACCAAAATTGGTAGGGTCAATTGTGTTGAAGGTCACCTATGTCCCTGTGGATATGGTCCATGTTGATTCCTGCACAAGACTTGCAGATAAGGCTTTTTAGGCATATGGGTCAATAGTTGTAGTTCTACATGCTACCAGACTGATGTGCTTTGCATAGCACACAACATTTTATATTACATTTTGTAGTGTGGTTGATATATGTGTAGATAAAGTACTGAGACACCAGGGTTGTAGTGCTTGTGGTTGGTGCCAACACATGGATGTATTTTAAATATGTGACATATAGTTAGATACGGCCCTCATTGTGTAATATTTCTATATGTAATTTCATATCATACAAAGAAAATGGACAGTGAGCAGCAGTAATACAGCATAATATATAGATTTCTATAGTGCGATGAGCAGCGAGTTTCCTCAGCAGTTAGTAAAGTGCATACGCATGCAAGGTACACATGCCGAGCCTCACTGCTAAAGTCTGACAGTATTGAGCCTCTGGAATACATCTGCTACTTAATTGACTCTGTGGCAGCATGTATTAATGCAGTGATACATTCCTTTTTGGGGCCAGATGGTACTGGGTTTGAATACAACTGTATCTAATACTTTTAACTACTTTCATATTACCATTGCTGAACACTGGTATGCGATGCGTACCATCTTGCAATAATGCATTTAAAAAAAAGAAATGGGGAAGATAGGACAGTGGTGAAATGGGTAGCAAGCAGAGGGAAGAACAAATGGAAAGCAATGCAGGAATGCGCAGGAGGGAAGTAGTTAAGAACCATAGCTATCCATTTCTTCAACAGTAAACACTGATAATATATGCATAATATTAGCTGAATTTGGACTGTGACCTACATACGGAGGGGTGGCCACAACACAATCATGTTGTATAGCCAATTGGAATGAATCAAGTGCATCAAGAAGTCACGTGTGCTAAATGAAGAGTTATATATGTGAAGATTTTTTTTTTCTGAGACAGGTGCCCATTTTTTTTTTTTTTTTTTGAGAGAGAGAGGAATATTGGGGAAGGGACATAGGTACAGCTGGGTTTGGTAAGTTGGGTAGGTGAGGAAGCAATTGTAGACAGACAAGACAAACAAGGCAAAAGACAGTGATGGTGATGGACACAAGAGGTCAGTGAACACCATGGATAGGATGAGGGTGGAGCCATGGTCATCAAGCTGGGTGACAGTGATAACAGAGTGCTCACCCACAGGACTGTCATTACTGTCACCTCATTCCAGTACTGGCTTGATGTCTCATTCTCCTCCCCCTGCTACTATGTAAAATGAGATAGAGCAGCCTCTCCAGCTAGAGTAGGTGTGCATCAACACTGAGGCGCACAATACTGTGCACCATCCCTGGCAATGCAGTGTTGGTGTCAAACTCACCACCTCTGCCACTGCTCCCAGAGGGAACCACTGGACTATCTCCTGAGGCAGGACTGCCTGAGGGGACAGGTAGTGCAGGGACAGCAGTGGTGGTGCTGCCAGGTTGGTTTGCAGACACCCTGAGCAATGGTACCATAGCCAGTAGAGTTTGGGACAGGCGGATCCTGTTGAGCAGACCTACCCCACTGTGCTGTGGAGAATTTCGTGATGTGGTACACATGGATGACATGGACACACTTTGATGACGTGTAATAAAATAAAACAAAAAAATTAAATAAAAAAATGAGAGATAAGAGTTGGGGTGAGAGAAAAAAAAGACATAAGATAGTACCTGTATATGTGACATACAATGCATTAATACAATTATCTTAACTTTTACTCTTAAGACTACCAACCCCTAACAGATAACTTTTACTTTTAAGACTACTAGCTCCTAACAGATGTACACTATATCACAGATTGCAGCAAGTACTCCTTTACATGTGCGTATATTGTACATATGTGTGTTCCAAATATACAGATTACAGTTTACAGCAGGGCATGTTTGCTACTGGTATAGAGCTTTTACTTTAAACCTTTAAGTTACACATAATTGAAGAATTAACAGTAGTGTATATTTGAGAAGTGTGGTATTTGAAGACATAACCTCTGAGTAAAGTCTAATATTGTACTATTGGTTTATGCTACAGACTAATGTATGCATACTTGTTTTTACAGTTGAGATATGCATGCTGAATTTGATACAACTCTATAAAATACCAAAATACTATCTTTAACTATTAATGCTACAATAACACTACTCTGTTGTTGCATACATACCACATGCCTCCCTCATTCTCGCCAATCTAGCACCATGGGTCATAACATTGACCTCCCTTTCCATGGCAGCTGTGGAAAAAACAGAATACTATTATGAATACCAGTCTTACCTATATTCAGCTTTTAAGTCTTACAAGTACTGTCTCTGTAGTTGATACTTACACAGGTGTGGGATGTTCACAATCCTAAATTCCCCAATCTAATGGTCGAGGGTATCCCTCTTCCTCCTCTGGAGGTCATTGTAGTGATGCCTTTATTGTTCACCCATGCAGGGAATATGGTGGCACTGGTTCCAACCCAGGCTAAACTATCCCAAGCTTCTGACTTATACTGGGAGCCAGAATAGTCCCACCTGCAAGTAGCCTGGCACTGTGGTGTTTCACTAGGAGTCCAATAAAAATCTTGGACTCCTGGACACCCCATCTCTGATCCCTAAATCTCACATATTCTGCACAAATGCCTGCCATGTCATGGATAAAAAGCAATGGAGACTGATGGTTTCCCATAAGTTCCAGTTATCGCATTTACTGGGAGTGCACACACTGTTTGCAAATGTTGCACATCATTTACCGTCTCGCAAACATGCTGCTCAGTAGTGCACATCCCCAAGCCCCAAGTTTGCATGATGGTAAGGGGTGTGTAACAGTGGCAAGCAGTAATAAATTACACAGGCAGTTGTGTATGTGTGTTAAACAAATGTGAAGGCCATGCCAGTCAAGATAGCAGAAATATACTTACGGAATATAGTATACCATATACCTACAGTCATACATTTGATAATACTGTGATAATACATAATGAGAATTGGGACAAAAGTAAAAGTTTATTGAATATGCTGTGTTCAAACCCAGAACCATGTCTATAGTAGTCTTACACTTACACCTGTTGCCACAACAGAGTTGAGAAAATACTTGTCTATGTTGCAGTTCACTGCTGTCAGGGTCCTATCTGCTTCCTGGGAGTCCAGTTGTCCAGTTTGAGCACTGCTGCCCTTCACACAAACCAATTAAACACAGCC
Source organism: Protopterus annectens (assembly GCF_019279795.1). Lineage (NCBI taxonomy): Eukaryota > Metazoa > Chordata > Ceratodontiformes > Protopteridae > Protopterus > Protopterus annectens. The sequence continues at coordinate 582,286,284 of NC_056730.1, read as the reverse complement.
AAACCTGCCATTTATATTTATCTGTTTCCCACAAACACTGGCCAAAAAAAAAGAGAGAGAAAGAGAAGGATTTGAACTCAGTACCATCTGGCAAGAGAGAAAAGGATTCAAACTCAGTACCATCTGGCCCCATAAAGGAATGTATCAATGCATTAACATGTGCTGCCACAGAATCAGTTAAGTAGCAGGTATGTTTCATAGATGCAACGCTCTCAGACTTTAGCAATGCAGCTCCCATTTGCACACTTAGTTACCCACAAACATCTGTATCTCACATGTGTATACACTTTGCTAACCACTGTGCAAACTCACTGCTTGCTGCTCTATGGGAAACTACATATTATAAAGTATTACTTCTGTTTATTGTCCATTTCTTGTGTATGACATCACATTACATGTGAAAACATTAAAAAATGAAGGCCCTATCTCACACTATGTCACATATTTACAATACAGCCATGTGTTGCCCCCAAGCACCCTGATGTCTCAGTACCTTTTCCACACACACATATCACCTACCCTACAAATATCAAATGGTGTGTTATATGCAATGCACATCAATCTGGCAACATGCAGAACTACAACTATTGACCCATAAGCCTAACAAGGCTAGGGAAAGTATCAGCATGGACCTTATCTACATGGACATAGGTGACCATCAACACACTTCAGTTGACCATGTTGTGTTGTAAAGGATAGATCTTGCCTACTGAACCTCATGGACATCTTTGATACTGACCCCAAAGATCTAGATAACAGATAACCAGACATACCTCCTATGTTCATGTCTCATAATGAAAATTTTCCATGTGGGAATTAAGCCATACAGTATTAGCTGGATAGCCAACTGGCTCAACAAAACACACACACTCTCAAAGTTGGGGACTGCACCCCCGACTAGCCACTTACCAATGGAATACCCCTAGGATCTGTGCTTGTCCCTCAACTGTGTGGAAACGACTTCCCTGAAGCACAGGCAATGGTAGATGGCCTGTGGTTTACCATGTTTGCAGATGGCTGTTAATTGGATGCACTCATATAGACTCCCCCAGTGATGGCAACATGTTACAGAAGGGATTGAATGAGACAAATGATTGGTAACAAACTCACAGACTGAACCTTACAGCAAACAATGCCACTTTGTTCCCTTTGGCAATGAAGTACCCCTACTAATTATGAGACACATAGCACCCTTCTCAGCTCAAATGTAGTATTGTGAGACTATGTTCATAGCAAACTACACTTTTATCACTATGTGTTCATAGTGATGAGGCACACATTCTGCATTGCATACTTCATACATATGGACATCACATCCAAGACCAGGAAAGTCATAGCTCTGTTGTACTCCACCCTTATCAGACCACTAATTGAGTACAAGGCTCCCTTCTGTCTGTACCTCACGAGACAACTGCAGCAATTGGAGAAAAAAAATAGAGGCTTGTGACTGTGAGAATGCAAGTCCTCCAAACATCACGTACATGGAAAGACTAAAAGACTTGTCACTGTACTCTGTATCATGCAGACTACTGAGAGGTGACCTATGCTTGACCTGCAGAGAAGTTTCAGACCCTGCCCTACTGGAAATGCTGGACATCTGCAAATCAAATGGGACAAGAATGAATTGCCCCAGGGTTCTCAAACTAGCCTGTGGCATAAACAGAACATGCTGGGGAGACAGATATATCCCCCAGTGACTCACACTCCTCTGTAATAGGCTCCCACTGCATGTAATGCAGTGTTCCTCAATGACCTTGTTCAAGCGTAACCTTCATTACTGGATGGGTTATTGCCAAATCAGCTCCAGGGTGGCACCTATGTCCCTCATAGACAGGCCCAGTTGTTGCTCACAAAATCGCTCTGCTAACAATGACCATCTAAATATGCTTAATAAGGGTACTTGTGTTTTTACACGGCTAGGCTTCTATTGCCTCATCTGTAGTGATAACCACATACTCATAAAACTTACAAATACAACACATGAGAGATGTAACTATACAATAAATCTAGAATAAATACTGTCTCTCTCAGGTAACAACAAACTGGAAAGAGCAGCATTTTCTCTTCTTCCAGTGTCACTTTCCGCTGTTGGGCTTGGTTACTTGCTTGCAATTTCTTAATATTTTGAATGATATGCAGCTTGAAGTTACATGGTGTATGTGTACATTGGATATCAAGGCATTATACACTAATATTGCCCACTGGGCAGGGTTGCTGGCAAATGAATTTTGGTTGAATAGGGCTAATATGTATAGTCCTGGGTTTAACACGTGCATATTGTATTTAACTGAACATGTGCTAACCAAGAACGTCTTCTATTTCAATGATGACTGTTTTTGGCAATTAAAAGGTAAGGCTATGGGGGCATCTTTTGCCCCCATTTATACTGACCTTTTTATGGAGTATATAGAGGAGCATCTAATATATGACATCAGTCACAATATTTATATATCAGAAATTGATATATGGAGATGTTACTTAGATGACTGCTGGTTAATATGGAAATCGGATGAGATATATTTAAATGAGTTTATACAATATTTGAATGAGAACAAGTGTGGCTTGCAATTTATAGTCAACTACAATTTGTATGAGATTTCATTTTTGGATGTTAAGATTGTTAAAACTGTGGATGGTACACACAAGACTTCATTATTTAGGAAGGAATTTAGCTACACTGAACACATAGCCGGCCTTAGGCATAGGCCAACTAGGCTGCTGCCTAGGGCGCCACTTTGTTAGAAGCTAGCAGTTGTCATCCTTCATATATTATTGACAACATTCTTAAGACTCAGTTTCTTCAGGTTAGAAGGATGGGATGCATAAACAAAGTGAGGATCTTACGGAAAGATTTTGTTTAAGGGGATATAAGCTAAATGTAGTGCACTGGGCCCGTAACTATGCTTGTTCTGTTGATAAGAATACTTTGTTAGCATATAATGCTAAGGAAAAAGGTGAAACAAATGTTTGTTTGGTTACTAGTTATGGGAGCAATACTAAATTGTTTTGCGAATTAGTGCATCAACATTGGGGGGCACTTATGTTTGATGATAGGTTGGCACATATGTTGCCACCACGATGTAAGTTTACCTAGCAGAGGGGTAAAACTATAGGAAATTATTTGAATAATTTTAAAAGGAATACTTATGAGTGGTAGCAAACAATTGTCCCTGGAAGGTAAGCCATTGGTTGGGTGCTTCCCTTGTGGGAATAGCTCGGCATGTAAAATTGTGGTTAAAACTAAAGAATACCCCTTGTCTTTTTGATATTCGGTTGTTTGCTAATTGTGTTTCAAAATAGGTAATATATCTGGTGGAACGTTGTTGTAAAGCATTTTATGTGTTACAAACTTCGAGACAATTTAAATCGTAGATTTATGAACATTTGAGTGATGTACGAAACAAATGTATGTCTAATGCTTTATATAAACATGTGATTGTACACTCTACAGCTAAATATAGATTTACAATAATTGACCGAATGGATTTTAGCAGTTGTAATAAAACGGGGTGGCATAGTTTGTTAGACAAAAATGAATGTAAGTGGATTATTAAACTTGGGGCATTGTTGCCACCTGGCCTTAATGATATGTATTAATTGTTTTATTGGAGTGGGGTTTATATGCAATTTAATGAAGGGTATTGTGTATTGGTTTAACCAGCACTGAAGAAGGCTGTGCCAAAACCGGTATGCTGGTGTGGTTTATTGGTGTTGTAACATTTCCTAAATAAAAGATTTTTTCACCTGTTGTTTGGTGCTGGTCATTGTTTTCTTACAGAGATTGCTGCACCACCCCATGTGTGAGACTCTCCCTGGTAAGGTCTGGCCATAAATCAGTAATGTTCAATCAGGAGCAGCCCTAGGTTAACTGGTGCCCTAGGCAAAAGGGCTCCACAGTGCCCTCAAACAAGCACCCAGTGCTCCCATCCTGGTCTACCTACACCAGATAAATACTGGAAAAGTGCCCCTGCTAGAGCGGCACCCTAGGCAGCAGCCTAGTTGGCCTATGCCTAAGGCCAGCTATGTGTTCAGTGTAACAATCATACCTGATCCCCTCTGGATTCAAAAGGTTGAAAAATTTCTCCAATGCAGACTATAGCTTCCTAAGCAATGGCATAAATAGTTTCAAACCTCCTACCACCACTGACAATAAAGACCCCTATACAGAGGTGTACACAAATGCCCCGTATAAACACCTTTCTAAGTGTATAGACTTAGTTGTACCAGAAAGGATCAAAACTTGCTCACGAAAAAACAAGCCACCCTGGTGGACATCTAGCATAAATAGATTATACAAGAAAAAGAAACTGATGTCCAGGAATAAGAGGGAACAGTCTCAGCAGCAGAAAACCCTCCATAGCTTGAACAAGCAAATCAGACATCTTGTAAAGTCCTCTAAAGCTAATTACAAAACTAAATTAGCATCCATAGCTAAGGATAATCTCAAGGCATTCTTTAGCTATGTGTGTAATGTAAAAGGGAAAGCCTAGTTTTTCACCAAATTCAGTGTAGATGGTACCACTCATACTTAACCTGAGGACATCACCAACCTGTTAGCAGACAGGTTTGGCAAAAAATTCCCACCCCTGTCTCTACCAGTCATACTCCAAAGCATACCTGTCAGCAGTTCTTTACTTATTATCTCCAAAGAACAGGTCATAACCGTACTTGCTAAGGCCAATAACACAGCAGCTATGGGACTGGATAACATCTCAGGCTGCTTACTAAATGGTGTAAAGCAAGAGTCAATGGAACCACTGGATACTCTTTTCAACCACAATCTAGGTACTGGCTTTGTTCCAGCAGGGTGGAAAACAGCAACTGTAATCCCCTTGCACAGAGGTGGTCCCACAATCGACCTGTGGAGCTACAGACCATAGGCCTGACCATTCCTGTCTGTAAGAACATGGAGAGAATCATCTTGGACCTTATCAATAAGGACATTAGTGACCTTCTAACTCTTGATCTGACCCAGTTTGGCTTTGTTATGGGCAGATCATGCCTGTTAAACCTAGTGGAATTCTTTAAGAATGTCACCAAAGCCCTGAATGAAGGCAAATCAGTACATACTACCTGTTTCAACTTGGCCAAGGGCTTTGACACAACTCCCTACTCAGGTATCACTGAGAAATTCACCCAGCTGAGAATTAACCTATACATCATTAGATGGGTAGTCAACTGGCTCACCAACAGAGCACATACAGTTATAGTTGGGGATTACACCTCTACCAGCTGATCTGTTACCAGTGGTGTTCCACAAGGGTCTATGCTGGGCCTTCTACTGTTTAGAATCTATTTCTCAGAAATTCAGGTGAAACCAGGTAGCCGGTGGCTCACCAAGTTCACTGAAGACTACAAACTTGGTGCAATCATTAAACATAAAAAAACAAGAAAAAGAAGCAGCCGAACTGGAAAATAACTATTCTTTACTGGATTCTGGTACCTCGGCCTTCGCCTTCACATGGAATAACATAATTTTACTTCAACCAGTATATATATGCACACACATTTCATTAATTTACATTAATTAAACAATTAACCAACCATAAAGTGAATAAAGTCATTTCAATTAAACACTGTTAAATATAATAATCAACTTATACACCAATATCAAATATAATACATAAATAATTTAAATATTCAGTCATAATTAAATCTCTAAATTCATTCTGTTTGGAAACAAAGTTTTATAATTAATAATAAACTTGGATTCCATATTTAATAATTTACGCTGAAAATTCATATTAGCTTCCCCTTGTCCCAATGGTTTAGCCAGAATGCTAAATTCAAAACCTAAACATTCCCCACCATGAAATTGATGAAAATGGCTAGCAACCAGACTATCAAGTTTATTCCTTCTAATGTCTACTAGTATGCACAGCAATCATTTAATCAATTCTTTACCTTTGGGGGAATTTAAAAGAATTGCTGGAAATACTTCTGAGATTTGTAATATTAAGAGAAATTTGATATCATCTGTCAAAAGTTAATTGATAGAGGTTACTCATGGGATAATATTTGCCAACAAAGAACCAATGTTGAAAGAACTTTAAATTTGAAGGAATTTGGAGATGGTAATAAGAACAAAAAGAAGAGAACAAATAATTCCTTTTATAATAATAAAATTAATCTTAAGGAAATGGATAAAATATTTTTTTGTGAACAAATTTTCTTCTTTTTCTCCAGTTTTAAAAAGAATTGTGTTAAATATGTGGCCTATCATTACCAGTGATGATTTTTTGAAAAGCATTATACCGAATAATATCATTTTCTCTTATACCAGATGTAAAAATTTGAAAGAATTAGTTAGGTATAAGGGTAAAAAAGAAAAAAAAAACAAAAATGCAGGTGCTTTTGCATGTGGAAAATGTAAGGTTTGTGATAAAATCATTAATTTGGATGGTCAGAAAATAAATGGGAATTTATATCAGGCACTAGATCATTTTGATTGTAACTCATCTGGGGTTATATACATTATAGGATGTAATTGTAAGGAGAAAAAATGGTTTATAGGACAGACAAATGTAGGGTAAAATTAAGAATCATGGAACATTTAGGAGACATTAGAAGGAATAAACCGGTGGCTAGCCATTTTCTTCAATTTCATGGTGGGGAATGTTTAGGTTTTGAATTTAGTATTCTGGCTAAACCATTGGGACAAGGGGAAGCTATTATGAATTTTCAGCGTAAATTATTAAATATGGAATCCAAGTTTATTATTAATTATAAAACTTTGTTTCCAAACAGAATGAATTTAGAGATTTAATTATGACTGAATATTTAAATTATTTATGTATTATATTTGATATTGGTGTATAAGTTGATTATTATATTTAACAGTGTTTAATTGAAATGACTTTATTCACTTTATGGTTGGTTAATTGTTTAATTAATGTAAATTAATGAAATGTGTGTGCATATATATATATATATATATATATATATATATATATATATATATATATATACTGGTTGAAGTAAAATTATGTTATTCCATGTGAAGGCGAAGGCCGAGGTACCAGAATCCAGTAAAGAAGAGTTATTTTCCAGTTCGCTGCTTCTTTTTCTTGTGTTTTTTTTTTATGTTGGAGCTTTGATTTGGATTCTCAGGAGTCCAGAAGCATTGTGTTTTTGTATATGATGTGCAATCATTAAACCCCCAAACAACGTCAACATACTACAAAATGGGCTTACATACATAAATGATTGTTACCAAAGCCACAGACTTAAACTTGACCCAAAAAATGCACTATTATCCCTTTCAGCAAAGGAGAAGTCCCTGCAAATTACACTATTAATAATACTCCCTTAAGTTCTAACCCAATGATAAGAGATTTAGGAATGCAGGTTGATAGCAACCTCATCTTTGATCATCATGTGTCCACAATGGTAAGAGATGCCTTTTACATTGCACACCTCATAAGTAAGGGCAGAGCATCCAAGAATAAGGATGTTATAACTCCACTGTACTTGTCCCTCATCAGACCAATAATAGAGTAAAATGCTCCCTTTTGCTTGTACCTCACCAGACACCTGCAACAGCTGGAGAGACCTAAGAGGTTTCTCATCAAGAAAATCAAGGGACTTCAGCACATGATCTACATCTGACTGAAGGCCCTGTCACTGTTCTCTATATCATATAGACTGCTGAGGGGCAACTTGTGAGTGGCCTATAGAGCAGTCTCGAACCCTGCCTTAATGGAAATGCTGCACCTCCACAAATCAAATGGGACAAGACTCACTCACTCTAGGGACTCTAACCTAGCCTGTTACATCAACATGGCATGCTGGAGGGACAGATATGGCTCCCAGAGATTGTCACTCCTATGGAACAAGCTCCCAATTCATGTGAAACTGAGCTCCTAAATGACCCTATTTAAATGTAACTTGGACAACTGGATGGGAAATCATATATTTACCCCGGGGGTTTCACATATTTCACTCTTAGACAGGGCAACCAGTGCTGATCATGGATTCACAAATATGGATTACATATCTTGGTCTGTAAGGGAACAATGGTACAACTTGGCTAGGCCTGAAATGCCTTAGGGCCATTAGCCTAGTAACCTCCTATGAATCTAGGGCCATTATGATAGTAGCCGCATAAGAACCTATGAAGCTATGAGCCTATGCAGGCCTGCTAACATCTTGTCTCACATATGGCCTGCCAATGTCATATACTATAAGTTCAGCTGCAATCTTGCAAACGTCAGACTTGTGCCATAGAACTTGCATTAATTACTATGTTCTGTAATCTGTGTACTTATGTAGGGGTTCTACTCTCACTGCTGTCAAGTGTGTGTGTGTGTGTGTGTGTGTGTGTGTGTGTGTGAGAGAGAGAGAGTTCTTCCTTGACATTACAAACAACATTTTACACCAGCATGTGTGACATTGTTATATTCTCAACAGACACTGCTGATGTCATCAGCTATAAAGTGCTGTCTGAGACACTCCAAGTCAGACTTGTGCCATGGCACTTGCATAAAATACTGAATTCTGTAGTCTGTGTAGTTAGATAGGTAGGGGTTCTATTCTCACTGCAGTCAACTGTGTGCACTCAAGCTCTTGCTTGCCATTACAGATGGCCTTTTACAGCAGTATGCAGGGCACTGTTTTTACCATATTCTCAAGAGACAGTGCTGATGTCATCAACGATATCAGATTTTTGGATATGCAGTCATCCCACCACGGCATGGTCAGACACTGGCCTGGGGGCCAGGCAGATGTCACCTCATCCTATACCAGACAGATTACAGTGACATGGCTTTTAATCTATCTACACACATCATGGCATGGTTTGTAGGCCCTTTCTTATCTTGCTGAGAAAGCCCTGTGGTCTCTCCAGCTGTTGCATGTGTCTAGTGAGATACATGCAAAAAAGAGCATTATACTGTATTATTGTTCTGATGAGGTTTGAGTACAGTGCTGTCATATAATCCTAAGATCTGAGTATGATGAGATGACTTATGATGTGCACCATACATTTGGAAAATCATTAAAGAGAGACATTAGAAACTAATGATACACATTGCACTTTCTGACTTCACAACCCTCACAAGATCAAACAGCAGACAGGATGCAAAACAAGGACAGTAACAAGAGCAACATATTATTGTTTGCACCATAACAGTAACTCAGCTTTGCTCACCTCAAAAGAACAGTGTAGTCTTGTATGTGCCATAACAGCAACTCTTCTTTGCTCCCCTCAAAAGAGTAGTCCCTGCTTCTTTGTGCCATCCAACCTGCCCTTCAGTTGTTGGCAACTGCATATCATATTATTTTCAGTTAATATCCTTACACATTTTAAGGCCAATGATATAGAATGGCTTACACACTGCATGTGTCAGAGTACTGGTCAGATAATTGATGAATGACCAACAGCAATGGTAATACAAAAGTAGTTAAAAGTATTAGATACAGCTGTATTTGAACCAAGTACAATCTGGCCCCAAAAGGGAAAGTATCAGTGCATTAACTACATTACACATGCTGCCATAGAGTCAGTTAAGTACCAGGTATATTCCAGAGACTCAATATTTACATGACATTCCCTGATGTACTAATCATTTTAAGGCCTCCCTTTTGCCTGAAATGGAACACAGAAAGGTAAGACAGAGCTGTATATTTGCAAGCAATAATCATAACAGGTTGTGTGATCACTAAGTGCACTACATCCAAATATAATAAATGTACAAAAACAGTTTATGGTTTGATATCTGTGTACATTCTGTTGCAGTTGGTTGTATGAAGAATGAGTTCTCTTCTTTGCTGTAAAGCTGATTCTGTGACAAAGAGGGCTAAGACCATAATTTTTGTGTATGTATGTCATACATGTATTTTTCTCATTTCAACTACTTGCTCCCTTTTTCCTTTTTTACTTTTCTGTCTTTGTTTGAGTAGTGTATTTTATTTATTTATTTGTTTGTTTATTTTTGGCCAGTATTTGTGTGATGAAGTGCATAGTGCAATCACAGGAATGGAGGAAATGAATGGAAGTTTTGGCTGTGCTTATGTTGTTTATGCAAAGTGTGGCAGTGCACAAACTGGCTGACTAGACCACATAGGAAACAGACCGGACCCAGATAGCCACAAACAGAAACCATACACATTCTGTTAATGACATTAATGTCATGTAACTACTCCTGTGGCAGCAGGGCTTAGGAGTAGGGCTGGAGTACAGATGATCCTGGGTTCTAGTACAGGGTGTGCAACCTTTGTTTTACTGTTGTGACATTGCAGTTTATAGCAATGAACTGCAAAATAGGCAAGTGTTTTCTCAACCCTCTTGTGGCAATAGGACTACCATAGACCACAAAAACAGACTAAAACTTCCAGAATATCACAACAACCCACAAGAACTGGATCTTAGACTGAGAACAAGAGAGACAAATTTTACTGTAGACAACAATTTATTTTCCGCTTTCATCATTAGACTTCATCGGAAAACTATACATTCAACAGTAAAAAACTTTCAGTTTAAAAATATCTGTAAGCCAGCAGAATGTACTTCTTCATCCCACAATTAAGTGACATCACAAACACAACTATTAAAGACATACATTTCTGTTCAAAACTATTTCTTCAAGTAAACTCTGCAGTTCTTTAAAAAACACGATGTTGACTACATCATTCAACCCTGGTGCTTTGTCAGAGTGTAACCTAATCTGCCACAGTGCTTCTTTTTGTTCTAACTCTGTCTTAAAATCCCCACCTCTTATATTGAATGTTCCCTGTTTCAGAACTGAAAACAGGAACTTATTATAGTTAGGACACTTCAAAGTGTGTTTAAAAAAAACATTTCTACCATCCTTTTTATGCTATAATAGTGCTCTTTAATCCTGACACAGAGAACCCGCATGGTCATCCTGATATAAAATGCAGTACAATGAGAACATAACCCAATGTACACCACACCTTTGGTTTTATAGTTAAAATAACCAGGCACTGGAATATTGTGTGGCAAATGGGGCAAATTTACAAAATGTCCCTCTAATATGTACCTACAAACGGTACAACTTCCACATTTGTGCATGCCAAATGGTTTATTTGTGTGTAAAATAGTCCTTTTCTCTGTTTTTTCTTCACCCTCTCAAATAATGATTTTAAATTATTGTGATTTTTATACCCAAAATGGGGGTGGGGACCAACCGTCACAAAAAGGTCCTGATTACCCTCTAAAATATTCCAATTGTCCTGTATAATGCCTCTTATCAATCCACTATCCAAAGTCATGTACAAGTTACAAAATATTTCTGTTAGACTTGTTCAAGACTTTGGAGCCACTATAAGGAACTTGTAATATGGGCGGGTAAAGCGACATCTGATTGTCCATAACATGATTAGCTGTACTTCTTAATTTGTCTTCATGGTAACCTCTTTCCAAATACAGTGAAAAAATAAACTCTATTTCATTAATAAAATCACTGTCTTCAATGGTCATTCGACTGGCCCTGATATACTGGCCCTTGGGTATGCTATCTTTCATAAATTGCAGATGAAAGCTTTTATAGTGTAGGTAACTGTTAGTAAACATTTTTTTACAGTGAATCCTGCTTACAAATCTCTTCAGTACCTTAACCCATTCTAAAGTGACATCCAAAAAGTTAACCTTTAAACCCATGTCACCTAGAGTAAATCTTAGAAACTCAGAACCAGAATTTAAACAATCTATAAACTCTTTCACCTAGTTGAGGTCACCTTCTAAGATGAAAAATAAGCCATCGACAAATCTGTTAAAAAACAAAACATGATGTCTACCCATAATAGGCTCCAAAATCTGTGTTCCCAGCATCCAACAACAATGTTTGCCAATGAAGGGGCGGCTGGAGACCCCATAGCAACCCCTCTGTTCTGTTTATACACATTGCTATTGAACATAAAAAAAATATTTTTCAAGAGAACATCTATCAAATCACAGCAAAAGTTGCACTGGTCATTAGAGAGTTAGAAAGTCTCCCAACATATTGTCTTACATATTCTGCTCCTGCTTCTTGTGGAATACATGTAAAAAGTGATACCACATCAATGGTGAACAAAATATGTTTTTGAGGGTCAAATGAGCAGGTGTCATTAAATTTCCTGAAATGTTCCAAAAAATCCCACGAGTCCTGTAAAAAAATAACTCATTTTACTGACTAAGGTGTTTAAAAAATAATCAACCATAAGGGAAATTCCTTCTGTGATGTAATTAGGCTCTGAAACAATAGGCCTGAATGGAGGGTGGTTAAGGTCTTTATGGACCTTTGGTATTCCAAACAAAACCCCTAACTTGGGATTCTCAGTATTACAAAAATCATAAGAAATTTTGCCTAAATTACCACTCATTAAGCTTCAAACAAAAAAGAATAAATTCTCTGATAACATGTTAATACATCACTTACATTGGCTGCCTCATATTCTAAGGTGTTGCTTAACATAGCTTCAATACTATGAATATTCTTGTCTTGATCCATCACAACCAAAGCACCACCTTTGTCACTTTTCATAATTCTAACCATGCTGTTAGACTTTAATTCATTCAGAGCAGATGTTTCACTCATAGATAAGCTGTAATATTTACACCTTATTTTATTATTGTCTAACAAACTTCTAATTTGATTTTCACAAGTATTCTCAAACACGTTTAAAGTGTGTACCACAGGTGGGCTAAAACAGGATGGTTTAACATATTTACTTTTACTCTTTTCAACATCTTTTGAAATGTAATTTAAGTTCAACAGTCTTGTGTATTTTTACAATTATAGAACAGTGCTGGAAATATCAGCTCTACTTGTAGGAACAAAATGTAAACCTAAATTCAGCACTTTATAATGCTCAGACATAAGGTCAAGTTTAGACAAGTTTATAACATTGTTTTAGTACATCTTACACTCTGCTAATTGTCCATGGATGAATCCGAAGGAATCCTTTCCTTTTTTTCTGGTCATTCTGGTCCTTGGAGCCTTCCCTTCCTTTTCTGAACTTAAAAAAAACTTTGGGCCTTGCTCCAAGTTCCATGGAATTACTAGGACCATCAGTGTTACTTAATTCACCCACAGGAAAAGCATTGACTGTGTTTGTTTGCAGGAAATCAGCTGCTGAAGCCCCAGCTGCTTCACTTCCTACATTGCTAGTAGCCTCATTCTCATTTTCCATTTAAAGGCGTATTGTCTAACTTTCATACTTGGCTGTTGAAAGTTAGAAAAATTCCTCTTGGAAAATGTATTGCCTGTGTTGGCAAGCAAATAGGCATTGTCACTTTCATATGCTTTAATGTCTGTTTAATTCATTTTTTTTTTGCATTTAATAATTTGCTCATGCTTCTGAACTTCTAGAATGTTATGATACTCTGAATGCTCACCAAACGTACTATGAAACCCTCTGTGAATGGTCTGATCAGCGGTCATTATTTGTTCTTTTAAACTGGCCATAATTTTAACATTGTTGTCCACAAGTAATTTTAGAAAGCTAAGACCAGCATTGTTGAAGAATTCCTTTAGGGTGGAAAAAAGGGAATCCGTAGCTTTGACACCATTTGGGCTTTTTGAAAAATTTTAGCATCTTAGGGACTATATTAAGTTCAATGCATTGCTGGAAATATTTGTTCTCTAAATCAAGACTTTTATACTTCTTCAACAGTCTAGTTAAAGTCTCACAATTCTCTCTCTATAAGATAACATATCAGCTGTGTTTATAAGTCTTTCTGTGTAATGGCCTTAACATTTACCTAACACACAAACACAACTGCCTGTGTAATTTCTCACTGCTTGCCACTGCTGCACACTGCTTACCATTGTGCAAATGGAGGGCTCGGGGGTGCGCACTGCCCAGCAGTATGTTTGCATGATGGTAAGCAGTGCACAACATTTTAAACAGTGTCCACACTCCCAGTAAATGCAATAACTGGAATTGGCGGGAAACCATCAGTCTCCATTGCGATTGATCTGTGGTAGACATGGCAGGCATTCATGGAGAGAGTGTGAGATTTAGGGCTCACAGATGGGTTGTCCAATATTTTTATTGGACACCTAGTGAAACACCACAGTGCCAGGCTGCTGTAGGGCAACTATTCTGGTTCCCAGTATAAGTTGGAAGCTTCGATAGTTTTGCCCTGGCTGTATCCAGTGCCACTCACTGGTGACCAATGTAGGCACCACTTTAGTGACCTATGTCGCTGGAAGAGGGATACCCTTGATGCTTGGATTGAGGAATATAGGACTGCGGACATCCCACAGATGTGTAAGTATCAGCTACAGAGAGTACTTGTAAGGCTTAGAAGCTGAATATAGGGAAGACTGGTATTTATAATGGTATTCTGTTCTGTTTTTTCTACAGCTGCCATGGAAAGGGAGGTCAATGTTAGGACCCATGCCACTAGACTGGTGAGGATGAGGGAGACATGTGGTATGTATGCAGTGGAAGAGTAGAGTTATTGTAGCATTAAAAGTTAACAATAGCTTTTTTGGTAATTTAAAGAGTTGTATCAAACTAAACCAAGTATGCATGCATTCGTCTGTAGCATAAACCAAGAGTATAATATTAGTCTTTAGTCAGCGGTTGTGGGTTCAAATACCACACTTCCCAAATATACAATACTGTTAATTATTCAATTATGTGTAACTCAAAGGTTTAAAGTAAAAACTCTATACCAGTGGCACACATGGCTGCTGTAAATTGTAATCTATATAATTGGAACACACATATCTGCAATATATGCACATGCAAAGGAGTTAAAAGTCTTTTGTTTTTGCCCGGTTAGGGATTGCTATAGTGGATCACCGGTCTGCTTCTGATTGGCAGTGAATTTTTAGGGTGTCGAGGCACCCAACCTTCAGAGAAGGCACACACACGCTCATGCACCTACCTGCATGTCTTTTAATGTTCAGTCAATTGCAGGGAGGACATGCAGACTCCACACAGAAGGCACTCCAGCTGAGAACCAAAATGGAGAGCCTGTTGCTGTGAGGTAACAATGCTAACCGCTGCACCACTATGGCTGACACGCACATGTAAAGGAGTACTTGCTGCAATCTGTAGTACAGTGTGCATCTGTTAGGAGCTGGTAGTCTTAAAAGTAAAACTTATCTGTTAGGGGGTGGTAGTCTTAAGAGTAAAGGTTAAGATAATAGAGTCATATAATTGTACTGATGCATATTTTTTTTATTTTTTTTTTATTTTTTGTTTTATTTTATTACGTCATCAAAATGTGTCCATGTCATCCATGTGTGCTGCATCACAAAATGCTCAACAGCACAGCGGTGTAGGCCTGTTCGACAGGATCTGCCTGCCCTCACTCCACTGGCTACGGCACCGTTGCCCAGCAGATCTGAGAGCCAAGCTGGCAGTACCACCTTTGCTGCCCCTGCACTACCTGCCCCCATCAGGTAGACCTGCCCTTGAGGATAGTCCAGTGGTTCCTTCCAGGCACAATGGCAGAGGTGGCAAGTTTATCACCTGCACTGAGTTGCCAGGGATGGTGTGTAGGGCTGTGTGACACACTGTTGCTGTATGCCTAAGTTGACTGGAAAGGCTGCTCCCCCTCATTTTACATAGTATCAGGAGGAGGAGAAGGATATGTCAAGCACTCCAGCTAGTGGCTGATTGTGGTGACAGTGATGATAGTCATGTGGGCAAGGAGTTGATTCTCACTGTCACCCAGCTTGAAAACCATGAGTCATGGATGTCCTTATCCTCACCCTATCCATGATGTCCACCGACCTCGTGTCCATCACTGTCCCTGTCTCTTAGGTTCATAGGTTCATAGGTTCATACTAGGCTATCTGCCCAAGGGCATTTATAAGCCTAGCCCATAGTTATGTGGCTTTCGCCACCCCTTTAGTTTGAATAAAAACTATGCCTATCATTTTTCTGTGCCTCTGTCAAGCAGTGACACTGAAGTAATCCCTGGGGTATATCTGCGATCTCCCATCCATTGGTCAAGATTCCTCTTGAACAAGGCCAGCGAGGTGCTCTGCCTCACATGTACCGGGATTTTGTTCCACAGCATAGGGAGTCTCTGGGTGATGAATCTGTCCCTCCAGCACGTTCTATTTATAACCGTGTCAAGGTTTAAGTCTCCGCCCTTGTGGTTCTGAGGGATCTAGATTTTGAGGTGAAGCATATTCATCAAATCTGGGTTTGACATGGCCTTATATGTCAGGCACAGGTCACCTCTGAGCAAGCGGTATGAGACTGAATAAAGCTGGAGTTCTTTCAGTCGGGCAGCATAAGACATATTTTTGAGACCCTTTATCCTTTTGGTGAGGAACTTTTGGGGCCTTTCAAGCTGCATCAGGTGTCTGGTCAGATACATTCCAACGGGCATTGTACTCAATCATAGGTCTAATGAGTGATGAGTACAGGGCGATGACCTCCCTTGATCTAGATGTGAATCCCTTCATGATCAGGTGGGCGATATAGAAGGTTTTCCTAACTACTTTAGCAACATGAGTGTCAAGCGAAGACTACTGTCAACTTGGGTCCCCAGATCTCTGATGACTTTTCTGTGCTCAGTGGATTGTCACCTATATGGTAGCTAGGGGTAACCTTGTTTTTCCCGAAGGGTATGACTATGCATTTTTGGCGTTTAACTTCAGGCCATGGCTCTGGCACCAGTTATCCGTTTCTGTGAGGCCCTTCTGGAGGATATCTGTGTCAGATGTGTGCCCAGTTTGCAGTCATCTGCAAACTTTGTCAGCCATAACCCTCCTGTGTTTGCTTGTACTTCAGAAAAGTAGATGCCGAACAAGAGTGGACCCAGGACTGAGCCCTGTGGGACACCACTTGTGACAGGCTTTGAGTCTGACATGGCTCCAGCAACTCTGACCCTGTGGGTTCTGTCGCTAGCCAGTTTGCAACCCATCTTGTGATGTATGGGTTTACATTCAAGCTGATGAGTTTTTCGATGATACCTGAGTGGGGTATTGTGTCGAAGGCCTTTGCCAGGTCGAGGTAGGCTGTATGGACTGCCTTTCCCTCATCAATGGCCCTGGTGACTGTCTCGAAAAAGTCAACCAAGTTTAAGAGGCAGGATCTGCCTTTGACAAAGCCAAACTGGGTTGGATCCAAAGTCTGCAAGTTCCCTATGTCTTTATTTATGAGTTCCATTATGATCCTCTCCATGGCTTTGCAGATAAGGCTTGTCAAGCTAATGGGGAGGTAATTTCCAGGGTCTGTGGAGGCACCGCCCTTATGAAGTGGGACCACAGTCGCCGTGCGCCACTCCTTGGGGCCCTATCCTGAGGTGAGGCTAAGATTAAACAGCTGTCCTAACTGTGGGTTTAATTCCTCGTTGAGTTCATGAAGCACACAGCCAGGGACACCATCCGGTCCCATGGATGCTGTGTTTTGCCTTAGTGAGGGCAGTTCTCACCTGGGCGTTGGAGATGTTTGGGGGCTACAATCCTCTGGAATAGATATCTCTCCTTTTGGGGGAGGGGAGAAGTTTGCACTGAACCTGTCAGCCAGTATGTTAGCAATGTGTGTAGGTTCAGTAATTTTCACATCATTTTGAACTAATTCTGAGCATATCTGGGAGTTTCCTCCTAGGTTTCTAACATAGCTAAAGAAGGCCTTATGATTGTCTTTAGAGTCCTTGGCGATTTTTCTCTCAAAATTTGCCTTGGATGATTTTATGAGAGCTCTTAGTTTTTACTTATAATGATCAAAGGTGTCTTACCTTTCAAGGATTTTGCTCTATCTTGTAGTAGCTTCCTCCTTTTGTTGTAGAGCTTGTTTATGGCTGGGGTCCACCAGACTGGACGCTTGCCTTTGGTACAGAGAGTCTTAGTTTTGTTTGGGATTGCCTGATCCATGCAGTCCTGTAGGTGCTGGTAGAAGGCATTTGTAAGTGATTCAGCGGTTTGAGTAATGTTTACCACTGGCTCAGGGGCCTTAAAGGAGACCACACTAGTTTTAGAACTGTGAAATCGGCTTTTGAGAAGTTTTTCACTGTGGTCTTTTTGTTTCAGGTGGGGCGGGATGAGGACCTCCAGCGAGATTAGTTTATGATCTGATCTCACCAGTGAGTGTTGAACATTTTGATCCCATGTTCGTGATGATGAGATCAAGTATGTTTTCACCTCTTGTGGGGATGGTGACTAGTTGTTCCATGGCATTTGAGTTTATGAACTCCAGGAATCTTTGGGTTAGAGTGTTCGGGCTTGAGTAGTGTTCCCAGTCTATATTAGGGTAGTTGAAGTCACCTAGTATGATGGTGTTTGGAGATACATTTATCCTCCAATGTTTTCAGGAAGGCCATGTGAGGTTCCTGAGTTTGAGAGGGTGGCCTGTAACATGCTACAAATTGCAGAGCAGTCTTGCCTATGGTTAATTGCACCTGGATGGTCTCCGATGCATCACCAACCTTGAGGTGTGGGTGTCCTTTATGAATATGGACACCCTCCTTTCTTGGTGTTGTCCGGATTTTGGGGCGATGATATGAGGTGAAACCTGTTAGTGCTGGGGTGCTCTCAGGAGCCTTGAACCAGGTTTCTGTCACAGCACAGACATCGATGTTCTCCATATTGAGAAGGGCCTCGAGTGCATGCATCTTGAGATTGAGACTTCTGGCATTGAGCAGCATTACCCTTAGTTTTTTCCTTTTGGTGTTCTAGGGTGGTAGGTTTAGAATTTGAGCCTTGCCTAAAAAGGCACTATGGGGTGGCAAGAGCCTTGCCAATATCCGAAGCCCAGGGTGACAGGTGCAGCAGCGTGGCTTGTCCAGCATGTCATCCCAGGCAGACAGACATTGGATCCCCTTTGAATGACACCAGAATTTAAGCCAATTATTAAAGCTGATCATCTTATCACTGTATTGTGGCATCATTCTAGGTGAAGGTAGGATACTGCTCAAGGTCAGGGTCATACCTGCCTGGGCTACATAATCAGAGAGCTCCTCGACGTCCCTTTTCATGCAGTCCAAGGAGGTAACGTTGACACCAGCGTGGACAATGACTGTACCTGCTGTTGAGAGACCTGAGTGCTTTATGTGGCGGATTCTAGCGCCCGACAGGCAGCTTACTGTGACCTTCTCCTTACTCAGTCTGGTGCAGTGTGTCTGACTATGGAATCACCAATGACAAGTGTGTCTGGCATTTTGTTTGGCCTTAAGGGCTGTGACTGTTTGACACTCTGACTGTGTGGTCTATGTGTTGCATGTGTTGGGTCGTGAGGTGGTAGTTGTTTGGGTGTCTGCTTTGGTGGCCTCTGCTGTTTTGGTAAATTTTGACCAGAGCCTCCGAGTATGTCTTTGTGTGAGTATGTGTATGATTTGAAGTTGTGATGGTACCATGTGTGACTGGGTATGTATTGTGTGTGGTTGCCTTCTCCTCCTGTCTGGTCTTGCCAGTCCTATGTTGAGAGAGCTCAGCCTCCAGTTTGGCCGTATAGTTGCATCTCTCGCATGTATTTGTGTTTTGTGGGAGAAGGAGAGGATTGTCTGTACATGAGGCAATTGTAACATTGCCTCAATATTCCCAGGTTCACCAGTTGAGCTGGAGAGGACACTAGCAACTGATCCCTCGACATACTAGAAGTAGTAGATAAAGAACTTTCAAAGGACTCGGGGAAGTGGGTTTTGGGCTGGTGGGGTACTATCTATAATAAGAGTGCTTTATCAAGGTGCAAGTACTGTAGGAGTAAGTGCTAGGCTTTACAGATAGAGAATTGTCTACTTGGGAATCAAGTAGAGATGAACTTTTCAGTTATAGGATATGCTGGTTAGATCAGCAGTACAGTTTAGCGTGTTTTATAGCAGGGGCTGAAGGGAGCTAGGAATTGGCCCAAAACGACCAATGGACTACTAGTTTCTGGCTGAAACTTCACCAAATCGGACAAAACAGTGCTTCACTCCCACTGGTAAGCAAGGAAACTTCCTCCTTCCTAATAAGGCAATGGATCAGTAACAGGAACTAAAAACAAAGCCCAGGGATCAGCAACTCTGAAACTGGACTACTCTAGTTCAGTAAAGTGGGAAAACAAGAGATTTTTTGTTTTATTACAGAGATAAGGAAAAACAGACAGTAAATGCTATAAATGCTGTAAATGGCTAAGCACTTTAGTGTGTAGCCTACAGAAACAATTTGCAACAATTAGTAACTTAAAGTGCAATAAACAGTGTAAAATGCAGAAATCACTTAAAGTAGCAGTAAAACAGGCGAAATGCAGTCGCTAGCTTAATAACAGTGGGAAAGCCACAAAAATACTTATATCTGGTAGAAAGTCACTCTTTTAGCTCTCTGCTGCTTGGATCACTCTGCAGGCCACCACGAGGATCTGTGCAGAGTTGGTACAAGCTGGAAAACACGTGTTTAGCGTGTTTTATAGCAGGGGCTGAAAGGAATTGGCCCAAAACGACCAATAGACTACTAGTTTCTGGCTGAAACTTCACCAATTCGGACAAAAAGGCTGCTCAGTGCTTCCCACTCCCACTGGTAACCAAAGAAACTTCCCTCCTTCCTAATAAGGCAATGGATCAGTAACAGGAACTAAAAACAAAGCCCAGGGATCAGCAACTCTGAAACTGGACTACTCTAGTTCAGTAAGGTGGGAAAACAAGAGATTTTTTACAGAGACAAGGAAAAAAACAGACAGTAAAAGCTATAAATGTTTATGGCTAGCACACTTGAGTGTGTTAGCCTACAGGTAAAATTAAGCAACAAATAACTTTTAAGAGTGCAAAACAGTTAATCAACACAAAACAGTTTAAATAGAATGCAGAGCTGTATAAACAGGCTAAGATGCAGTCGCTAAGCAGTAAATATTCAAAAGCCAGAAAAAATACTTAAATCAGTTATAGCAAATACAGTTATAACAAATGCTCTGAAATATACTGTATATTTCCAATATGTTTGAGAAGGACAGTCAGAACACAAGAAGGTTCAGGCGAAGAAGAAAAAAGTTTTGTTTTACTTTTTGAAAAGGTAAAAGGAGGAACAGAAGGCCTTATCAAATGTTCTCTGTATTAAGAAGAATGAGCTAATGACACTAGACTGGGAGGTGTGTCACAGTAGGGCGGCAACTGCAAAGCCACCAAGTATAAGAGCAAGACACCAACAGGGAGGAGGGTGGGACAAAATAGCCTAAGACAACAAGCTATGAAAGTTTTAAACAGAAAAATATTTCTGAAGATTCTGAATAGACAAAGTGCTTTATATATATTAAATTATAAAAACAGTAATCTGTTAAAATAATCAAAAAATACTTATATTTTGTAGCTCAGTTGCGGTCAAACAACTTCTCCAGCCTGCACCAAAGACCAGAACAACAACTTTTTTTTTACAAGAACACAAAAGAACCAGCCCCCACTAGCCAAGAGATAATTACACAGAGTAAATGTTTCAGTTTATACAATAGCCTAAGACAACAAGCTATGAAAGTTTTTAAACAGAAAAATATTTCTGAAGATTCTGAATAGACAAAGTGCTTTACTTGTCTTGTCTGCCTGCAATTACTTTCTCACCTACCCAACTTACCAGACCCAGACATACCTATGTCCCTTCCCCGACTCTCCTCTCTCTCTCTCAAAAAAAAAACCTCTCTCTAGAGGTGACAGTCCAAATTCAGTTAATATTCTGCATATATCATCAGTTTTTACTGTTGAAGTAATGGATAGCTATAGTTCTTTCCTACCCCCGTCCTGCACATTCCTGTCTTGCTTTCCATTTGTTCTTCCCCCATGCTTGCTCCCCATTTCACCATTGTCCTATCGTCCCCATTTCTTTTCTTTAATGCATTATTGTGAGATGGTGCACATCACACACCAATGAGCAGCAATGGTAATACAAAAGTAGTTAAAAGTATTAGATACAGTTGTATTTGAACCAAGTACAATCTGGCCCCAAAAAGGAAAGTATCACTGCATTAACTACATTA
Organism: Protopterus annectens; assembly: GCF_019279795.1. Taxonomy (NCBI): domain Eukaryota; kingdom Metazoa; phylum Chordata; order Ceratodontiformes; family Protopteridae; genus Protopterus; species Protopterus annectens. Next base: position 582,264,432 of record NC_056730.1, on the reverse strand, counting down.
ACACATGCTGCCACAGAGTCCGTTAAGTACCAGGTATATTCCAGAGACTCAATATTAACTGTCAGACTTTAGCAAGGCTGCCACTGGAATAGTTATATGACATTTCCTGATGTACTAATCATTTTAAGGCCTCCATTTTGCCTGACATGGAACACCACAGAAACAAGATAAGCATAGCCAAACACTCCATTCATTCTTCAGTTCCTGTGATTTTGCTAAGCACTGCATCATGCAAACAATGGCCAAAAAATAAATAAATAATAATAAAAAAACTGACAAAGAAAACACAATTTACCAACAAATGAAGAGGAGGTTGGATATTAATAAAATAGAACCTGTGAATTATGCACTGCTTACTTGGATTTCCAAGCTTAACAGATATACATGTAACACTTTCTAAGTCTAACCTGGCACACCACTTGATATAATCATTTCATAGTTGCCACTGCCAGTCATTAAATACAAACACTGAGGGAGTGCCTGCACTATGTTTAACTCTGCTACACGGAGCCAAGGATTTCAGATTCAGCAATTCTAATGATTTCACACCTCATTTACAGTCTCACCTTGCTGGCAGCCCTGAATTTACACCAGACAGCAACCTTGTAGCTAGGGGAACTGAAGGGGGGGGCAAATGTTTTGTGTGTTGAACACAGAAGAGAAGATATTACTTTGGGATATGTCTGCACAGAGGACTGCCAATTTTGAGAAGATATGCCTACATTTCATCAGCTACATACTGCATATGCTGACATGTAACTATGAATAGTCTGTTTAATGGTTTTTATATTTATTTTGAATAGTGCATGATTTTACACTTTTATCTGTCTGCATTAGTTACAAGTGTATTGCACTGATGGCATGGGCAAATTTGTCAGATCATTTCACAGGTGTATATGATTGGCTATACCTTCACATGGAATATTCTACATTAAATCTGTAGACATAGGTTCATAGGTTCATAGGTTCATACTAGGCTATCTGCCCTAGGGCATTTATAAGCCTAGCCAGAGTGTGTTTGGCTTTCGCCACCCATTTTAAATGAATTTTGCTATGCCCTTTTTTGAGGTTAGTATACTGTGCCTCTGTCTAACAGTGACACAGAAATGATACCGGGGGTAAACCTACGATCTCCCATCCACTCATCAAGATTCCTCTTGAAAAGAGTCAGTGAGGGACTCTGCCTAACCTGGACTGGGATTTTATTCCAGAGTGAAGGGAGCCTCTGGGTTATGAATCTGTCCCTCCAGCATGTCCTATTTATTTCAGTGCTGAGGTTCAAGTCTCTCAAGCTTGTAGCTCAATGGGATTTGGATTTTCTGAGGTGCAGCATGTCCATTAATTCCGGGTTGGACATGGCTTTATACGTCAGACACAGATCGCCTCTGAGCAGGCGGTATGCCACTGAGTAGAGCTGGAGTTTCTTTAACCGGGCAGCATATGGCATCTGTTTGAGCCCTTTGATCCTCTTGGTGAGGTACTTTTGGGGTCTTTCCAGTTGCTGAGGTGTCTGGCAAGGTACTCACAAAAGGGGCATTGTACTCAATTATGAGCCTGATGAGGGATGAGTAAAGAGGCACGATGACCTCCCCTGATCTAGATGTGAATCCCTTCATGGTTAGGTGGGCTATATAAAATGTTTTTCTAACCAATTTGGCCACGTGGTTTTCAAATGAGAGATTGCTATCAACTTGGGTCCCCAGGTCCATAATTACTTCTTCCGTACATAATGGATTACCACCTATGTGGTAATTTGTGGGCACTTTGTTTTTGCCAAAGGGGATGACTATACACTTTTTGGCGTTTAGCTTGAGGCCATGTTTCAGAGACAGGTCACTTCATAGAACTTTTAGCATTTCAGTGATGCCTTCTTAGCCAAATGTGTCATTTTCCTGTTCATTTGGCGGTGGGGGAGCAAAGCTGCATTTCTGTTATGACACAAAAAAGGATATGTTGCTATTATTACTCACCTTGTGTTGCATTCAGCTTATCTAACTGAAATATGTCTCTGCTGTTACATGTTAAGGTCAGATTTGTATAAATCTCCTACCTTTTACTATGTATTTTGTCCCTGCAGTTTCCTTTCCATGGCTGTATTCCAAAAGTTTTGGAATTCTCACGAAAGCCTACATAGAGTCTACACAGATGCTTTATAGCTTGTGGAATAGCTAAACCATATTAGATTGGTTATTAGCATGTAATTCAGCAGTAATTAGCATGCCCCAGTTTTTACCTTGTTTGTGCATTGATGAGCACCGCTACATGGCGCTTATTGAATCTAAAACTTTCCACAGTTGTGTGACCGTCAAACTGCTATACGCACAAGGTGAAAAACTGATATGTAGGCTTTATTGAATCCTCCTGAATGCCTTTTGTTTCCCATATGTTTAATCCTTATATGCTGTTCCATGTATTCTATCAGTCTGAAAAGAAGTCTAAAGTACATGTCCAGTGGTAAACTTTATGGTTTTTCATATGTTACTGCATTCCTTCTATAATAATACCATCTCTTCATTTTTATAAACTTGACTTCTGACAGAGTCCAGATAATTCCTTGCACCTCTGCAATTTTCCAGTTAACCTATCTGCTTACACAAATGTCTGTCATCAATCTGTCACAGTAACTGTAACTGAAGTCCTTCAGAAGTCATAGGCTACATACTTTCCATTTCATCTTGTTTCTGTAGTTCTGCCATCATCACTGACAATACTGCTTTAGACTCCACCAAGTGTGAATCAGTTATATAATCCAACTCAAGTATTTTTTAATAACTAAATCCTTGTTTGGTTCTCAGTGGATCATCCCAATATTTTTTTAGCTCACCATTACAGTTTATAATTTTCCCTAGGCATTTTGTCTCCTTTTTGTAGAGCTGGCCTCTTCTGTCTGCTTATAGGAAGCTCTCCATTCCATCCTAAAGGAAGTGACTTACTATTGCTCCCTTTCCTCATAAAGAATAGGGACATTTCTTTAGTGTCCTAGCCAAATGGTCCTCTTTTCATACAAATACTACTTTGGGTCTCCCCTTGTTAAAAAAGGCCCTGTATATATTGGAACTTACCTGATTAACAAAAATTAAAAATAAATACATACATAAAGTACATAAGATAGAATCATGTAGTATGAGAGATTACTAATGAAAGGCTATTTGCCACAGAAATCATATTTAACATTAAATAAAATGAAAACTGTCTGCAAAGCAAGTGAGATTTTTTTCATCAAAGTTGAGATACATCACAGAAGAATTAGAAATGTATAAAGCTGAATGTGAATTTGAAAAGTGAAAACAAGCAAAAAATTAGTTGTGAAAATCATGGGGAAAAAGCATGAAAAATATGCCACCGGAAAGTTTCACAGAAAGTTTGATTATAAGAACGATAAAAAAAAAATGTGTTGCAAGGAATCTAGTGTGCAAAGCTGTAATTCTGAAAAGCATGAATCAAAAAGCCTCTTATTGAAGCTCAAAAATAATAACCAAAGTATGTGTTTAGTCTAGACACAGTGGCAAAACATAGTGTGATATCTGATGAAATGTTTAAAACACTGAAATTGAAAAAGATTGAAGTGATGCTGCCTTTGTAAAATTGTTTACTTATTCAGGGCATAATGTAAAGTTAATAAGTCATAGAATGTTTACAATATTCAGTAATGGAAATACCATTTATATTAGGTTGTTTTACTTGCCAGAGGCTTAATTTAGTGAAAGTAATCCAGAAGGTACGTGCACAGAGTGATGGTTTGCTTCATGAATATGACAACTTATTTGGGCTGTTTGTCAGAAATTCATTATGTTAACAGAGATCCTACTTTGTTACCACCGTTGTGTTCCAAGTAAAATTCTGATGAAATACATGGCAATAAATCAAATCAGTGTATTTCATTTTTGACTTGTTGAAACTGGAACATCAACTACTGCAACAATTGAAAAGAAATGTAAAACAGGATTTTGCATGAAAGCAACCCCTTGCATCTCCAAACCCCACATATTATTATATAATAACTTTGAGATTGTTGAAACTCAAGTGAAAGAAAAAAATAACCCTAAAGTTCATCTGACTCACAGCCTACAATCTGACAGTGGGATGAGTCCAGAGTTGACAATTTAAACATCATTATATCAGAACTAGGTAAGAGATTAATCTGTTTGAAGCAATGTCTCTATTCCAGTAGCAATGAGGAGTAGAAGAGAAAAGGAGTTAAATAGATTGGCATGGTTAAGAAAGAGACTGAGCATACTGACTGGGTGGCTAGTATGATTACTGTTATGAAATTGTATAAACTTTATATATACATAGACCCACAAGATGTAAATGAAGTTATCAAGAGGGAGCATTTTCTTTCTTATATCATTACAGAAGTGTTTGTACTCTGCCAGTTATAAAATAGTTTGTCTGTATTTGATGTTAGCTTAATATTTTTGGCAAACTAAGCTATATGAGAAGTGTTACAATCTATGTACATTTTATTTGCCTAAAGGAAGCTAGAGTTTTCCCAGACTTCCATTTAACATTTCATCAGCACCTGAACTGTTTTAGAAAGCTATTGCATAAATGGTTCAAGTGCTCAAAAGCAGTTATTAATATTATTAATGATATACTTGTATGTTATCTAAGAAGCACATAATAAGAGACTGAGATATTGCAAATACTGAGACAGTGCAACTTCAAGTCAAACAAAAGTAAATGTAAAATCAGAGTTACAGAGCTGATATGCATGGGTCATGGTTTCTCTTAAGAGGGCCTGAAACCCGATTATGAGATAAAGCCACACTACAAGTGAAGCCACCAAAGAATAAAACAACAGTTATGAATTTCTTTTGTATGATATAGTATATTGCAAAGTTTATTCTGATTATGTCAAAATTAGGTGCATCATTATGGATATTAGTAGATCGAGGTGCAGAATGGTATGGCATTCACAGAAAGGAGATTTTGATTTGCTTAAACAGTGACAGACATGCATATTGAAATACTTTGGTGTAAGTAATCTAGTCATGTTACTAGTAAATTCTAGACAGCAAGAATCCCACAATGGAACTTTTATAGTGATTTTTGCATAAAGTCAACCCAGTTTTGTATTAGCTGAGAGATTTCAATCAAAGAAAAGAAATGCTTAGGTAGATGAGCTCATAGCCATAGCATATGTTTGTGAGAAAAATTTCCATGAGTATATTTATTGGAAATAAGTAATAATGGAAAGTGGCTATAAGCCATTGGAAGTATATTCAAGAAGGAATATATTCACATATGTTAAGCTAAGCCAGTCAACACTCACAATATAAAAAAAAAAATGACTGCACAACTGGTTGACTCCACATTGTCCAAATCAAACCTGATTGCAAAAGGATTAGAGTCCTTTTCTGATCACAAGACCATATCCAACACGTCCTCACACATACAAATACTCCATGCCATTCAGTATTTTACATGGGGTGCTTTGCCCCCAGCACACTCAATACAAGGGTTCTCTCCCCTGATATATAACTCCATGGTCACACAATAGTGACCAAAGTGAAAATACCATTGTAGTAATACATCTGACTAAAGGCATGTCATCTAGCATACTTTGATGACTTCAAGTGTCAATAAAAGTAAACAGCTCCTTCATCTGTCAGTAAAATGGATTGTTTAATGCGAGTCTCATGTTGGTAGTTTGACTTTAAGGCATTGCCCAAAAAGGTGCTATGGGAGAGGCAAGAGCCTTTGCCAGGAGCCTGAAGCCCAAGGGAGACAGTTTCAGGCCATCTCTGGCAAAGCACCATGGTCTGTCTATCATGTCTTCCCAGGCCGACAGGTACTGGATCCCCCTAGAATGACAGCAGAAACTAATCCAATTGTTAAAGTCAATAATTTTTTGCTTGTATTGAGGCATCATTCTGGGTGATGGTAGAATGCTGCTTAAGGCTAGTGACATACCTGCCTGGAGCACATATTCGGTGAGGTTGATCATGTCTCTCTTTATATAGTCCAGAGAGGTACATCTCAGGTCATTCATGTCAACATGTACTATGACAGAGTCATAGCAGTACTTGTTGAGGGACTTGAGTGCATGGGTGATGTGGTGGATTTTGGCACCTGACAAACAACTTACCATGACTTTCTCCTTATCCAGCCTGCTGAGGAGCATATCTGTGTGCCTCACAATGGAGTCTCCTATGATTAATATATTGGGTTTATGGTTAAGCCTTGATGGCTGTGAGACACAGGTGTGTGGACTATATGTGGTGTGTGATGTGGTAGGCTGTGGAGTTTGCATGTGTTTTTGTCTTGGAGGTCTTTTTTTGTTTAGGTATGTTTTTGTTAAGAACCTCCGCATATGTGGGTGTGTGTTGTGTTGGTATGGATGATGTTTGATGTGTGGTGTTTGTGCAGACAACCGTCTCACTGCCAGGTATACTAGCTTGTGAGGCAGAGAGCAAAGACTCCAGGTTTTTAATGTACTTGCATCTCTCAGAAATTGTGTTTCTAGGTGGTTAGTAAGAGAGGGTTCTCCGTGTACATGAAACAGTTGCTACACTGTCTCAGGATACCCATATCAACCAGATTGGCAAGATAAACTGTAGGCAACTGTCCATCTATATTTGTCAGAATCTGTGAGGGGGATGAGCTAAGGGGGGCAAAGGTGGAAAGACCTGAGATGGGTACTAGTAGCTTGTGTTTGTACAGAGGCTGTAAAGAAGCTTCATTACCTCAGGATCGAGTGAATGCTAGTAAGGGAAAATTTGAAGCTGGAATACCTTCCAATGGGTTAAATCTGTGCAGTGGTTTTGCGAAATGAGCAAACAAGCACAGGCCCGTACAAACACAGATGGAAGAAACTAGAAGCTCAGATTATTACCCAATCCTGCTAGCCCCTGCACTTTCAACCAATCACATTGTGCTAGAAAATGTCAGGCAGCCCTGTTACTCTCACCAACAGAGAAGGCAGGCCCTTACCAGCACAAGATGACTGCCAGGAAACTCAGGAAGCAAAACAACCATGCCTGGATGCAGCAAACCTGTATCCAGACTATACTATTTGACTAGGACACAGAAAACTCCCAGAAAATGCACAAAGAAGCACAGATAGAGCACTCACAAACAGAAAATACAAGTCTCAGGATGAAAAAAAGCAGTTTTCAGTTAAGTAATTCAGTGAAAATGCAGTTACAGTAATGAAATACTACCTAGCAATAATATAAAACAGTACAAAAATGCAGTGAAACAGTAAAAAAGCTTTATAACAGTGCACAATTTAGTAGATTAGCTGTATAGCACAACTATAAATGGTAGGAAGTGGAATTCAATTAAATAAATGTAAAAAAAACAAAAAAAAAAACACTTATTCTGCTGTTGGAGCCTCCGGGCATTTATGCTACATCACAGTGATGAATCACCAGTCCTCAGTGAATACTGGAGAGCATCACTGTATTAACCACCTCACTGCTGGATTGCTCACTCCTAGCTATACTGTCTTATGATATTGCATTGTCTGTTTTGTTTACCTAAGATCTACTACTATGTACCAGAAAGCATCTCCTTTTAAGGCTTCATTTCTTCTCACTTATATAGCTTGCACTATGAGCATATATGTGTTTGTTATTCAGGGAAAGCTTAGACTATGTTCATTAAAGAACACAAATTTATAAAAATGGATTTTTCCTGATATGATGACTTCAACTATGGCTGAATCAGTCTAATCCTGGACCTGTTGTTACTAATAAGGTGCTGTGGGATGCTCAAGATATGTCCTGGCAAATGGCCTCTGTGGTGGCGTAGAAGGATAAAGCCCTAGCTACAGCCCATTCTACCCAGGTTCGATTAGTGGCTCAGGTGACTGATGGAGAGGCAGGAAGGTAAGGGCATTTGTTGGTGATGCTTCCTCAGGGGAAGTGAGGTTCAATAAGAGGAGTTGCCCTCGGATGAAGGAATGAGCATGGGAAGTGGGTCAAGCAGTGTGTAGGGTATTTAAAGACCCCACCCCAGGATGGAAGTGGAGATGGCTGAGCCTCTAAGATTCCCTTAGGATCCGTGAGTGACTCCAGCAACATCGGAAGTAAGTCAGGGGGTAGGAGATGAGTTGGCAGACCTGGTGTGGACATCGAGCACTGAGTGACAGGCTTGAATTATGTCCCAAGGGAGGCTAAAAAAGAAATATGTCTTGGCAAAGTATTAGGGTTCTAAACATAGCACAAGTCAACAAAAAAAGAGAAAACAAAACACTGATAAAGCCTGAACTACTGAGGTATAAATTGTAAATTAGTTTGTCAAAGTAAAAAAAAAAAAACACAGTGAACAGTTAGTCCTTTTATATAATAATCAGATTGAAAACTTTTGAGTGTGACAAGTATTTAAACACAAGGTGAATTCACGCGGGATTTGAATAACTAATAAAGATAAAATAATTTAATTAATTAAATTAAGCTAATTCTGAAACCTAAAAAATAGGAAAATATAGAATTAACTTAAAGATAAAAAAGAAAATAATTGAAAATAGTTAATAAAACAAAAAACAGTGCAGTGTACTCCAAATGAACACCATTAATGAATCAAAGGCCACATATATGTAACATGTATATCTGAAGTTCACTGAACTGTAATACCTCATGGACTGTACAGATACATAAACAGTTGCAGCTAATATTTGTTATAATCAAATTCATTATCTCTATCCCACCTCTAATATTAGCTAGTTGATGATTCAAAAACAAGAAGAAGAAATCTTTTATGTGTATCATATCTTGTGGTATGTGTGTCCAATATTTTAGGCTCTTTTCAACCTTTTTGCTTAAATATGCACATCTATATGGATACAAAGCTTTCTAGTGGTCATCCATAAAAGAAAGTGTTGCCCCCTGAATACTTAGCCACATACAGTAAATAATCAGGCCTACATGAAAATGAGCAGGTGGCTTAATAGTGGTATCTTTGACTGGGTCATTGTGGTGTGGAGAATGAGTGATGTGTTTACAGATGCTACAACCCTCACATCTAAAAATGCATTGTCTTTTGGAATAGCTTTTTCTAAAGGAAACTGCTTCATAATGCTCTATAAAGTTTATCTCTCTCTCTTTTATTAATACAGTCAGGGCTATACCCTGACTTAGTATATGTGTTAGCATCAGCAAGGAAAATCAAAAATGACATCTGTCAAGCAGATACAGGGGAAAAAAAAACAAGCAAAACTACATCAAAAGACAGAGGAAGCTCAGTAGCCCAAATACACTTTTGAACTTTTTAATAAAAAAAGCCAGTAAGTGCTTTTAAAACCATTCTTACAACATATAACATAGTTATATTACAAGTCTCACTGACCAATATAAAGGATTATGACTGGGCCACTGATTGTAATAAGAACATTACATGTTCAAGACATGAACGCCAAGAAATTCACCTTGAGGTGAATCTTGGCATCAATGTCAAGAACACATAATTTTTTGTTACAATTAGAGATCCAATCATAATTTGCTATAGTGCATGGAAAAAATCGCTTGAAAGATGAATCTTGGCATCCGTGTTGAGAACGCATAATTTTTCTTTGTGATCAGAGATCCAATAATAACTCTTTGTAGTGTATGCAGATTTATCTTCTCCATTTACTACTAATCAGTGAAAAATTAGATTAAAAATAAGTGATGTGTTGTACTAGCTTTGAAAGCTGATAAAGCAGTGGGAAAGTGATTGACATCTTACATATTCCCTGTGTAAGGGAAGCAGTTGTAACCAAAGTACTGGGTATACTTTAGCAGACAGCAGTCAGAAACAGGAGTTGAAACAAAGTCATTTCACGCCATGGTGCAGTTGCTATTTTCTGGTCAGCACTGTCTTCTTTTACTGTGGACTCGATGTTGACAGTGCCTAGATGGGTGCGTGACAATCTTCTAACAGTTGTTAAGGTCGGGCTTAGTTCTGTAGTAGCACATAACCATGATATTATTTAACAGTTTTTTTTGAGTGTAATCATGGCTCTCAGTGCAATGCAATAATATTGTTTACATTTTTGTACTTCTTATTGTAATTAAGAACACAATTTAATAATTAATAGAATCATTCAATCCTGGATGAACACTTGCATTTAACCTTATTTGCCATTTTACTTTTCTAAACTTCAATTCATCATCTTTATTTCTTTTGTAATAAACCCAACCAGTCATCAAAAGAAAGAAAGACTGCAAGAAGAAGTGGGAGAAAAAACAGACCAGCCTAGGAAGGAATACTGGTTGGCTAACAAAGAGACTAGAAAGGAGTTGCAATAGAAAAGAACAGGGCATCAGAGGCACTCTACCAGCTTCTGAAAAGTGATTTAGTAGGTCGTGCAAAGAAACTTTATGAGGTTGCAAGCCAAAGACAGAAAGATAAAGAAGACAGTTAGACAAGCTTCGTAAGGGATGCCAGCAACATCCTGCTCACAAATCCACAGGGCATCAAAGACAGATGGAAGAAATACTTCCAGCAGCTTCTAAATGATGAAAACCCCACTGAATCTGTACTGCCCCAGACACAGCATACAATGAAAGAAGAGGAAGAGCCCACCCTAGAAGAAGTAAGAACAGCACTAAGGAAAATGAAGTCAGGGAAAGCAGCAGGCTCAGATGAGGTCACAACAGATATGATAAAGACTCTGAGTGAGATAGGGGAGAAATGGCTCCTGAAAGTTGTCATAGCATTGTGGAGAGAAAGGCACATCCCAGATGACTGGAGAATAAGCGTAGTTATACAAGTGTACAAGAACAAAGGGGATATCCACAACTGTGGGCAATACAGAGGTATCAAACTCCTGTCACACTGCATGAAAGTTCTGGAGAGGGTGATTGATAAGCGGATGTGCAGAGTAGTAGAAAGTAAGATGGGAGATGAGCAGCTGAGATTCAGATCAAGATGCAGCACAACTGACCTAATGTTTGCAGTGAGACAGATACTGTAGTTGAGAAGAAACTAGAAATGAAAAATAGTCCAATTAGGCATTCCTAGACTTGGAGAAAGCATATGATAAGATCCCGAGAAAGCTGATTTAGGTAGTCCTGCGCTGGTTTGAAGTCTAAGAAACATTAGTAGAATTAGTGCAGGTTATTGTCAAGGACCCATGACTCAAGTATGAACAGTATTTGGCCTCACAGAGGAGGTTCCCAGTGGGAGTGGTTGTGCATCAGAGTTCAGCTCTGAGCCCACTGCTGTTCATACTGGTGATGAACTACATTAGCAAACAGGTCAGAGGGGACATTTCAACAACATTGCTCTATGCAGATGATGTGCTATTATAGGCAGACTCTACGGAAGAGCTTCAGCAAAGGGTAGATGGATGGAATGCAAAACTGAGGGCACATGGGATGAGACCGAGTACAAATAAGACAGTGTTAATGGCAGCAAATGGAGAAAATCACCAGGAGCTGAGAACTGAGATAGAAGAGAACATAGTGGTACAGGTTAAAAACTTCAAGTATCTGGTAGTGGTGGTTGTGGAGAAGGGAGGTCTGAATGAAGAGCTCAAAGCTAGAATCAGAGGGGCTGTAGCCAACTGATACAGAGAGAGAGAGTAAAAGCCATTTTGCATTTTCAGTGAGAGTGTTTATGGTCATTGGCTGATTGGGGTTACCTGGACTATGGCTTGGAGTAAGCACCTCATTGGTTAGAGCTTTTTTTAAAGTTGTTTTAGGTTTCAACTTTCTGTTACTTAATAAATTACCTTGTGAGTGCTTCTGACATTTCACACAGAGCTAATCAGAGGAAGGGCACTGAACAAAACTCTGATCTGTGATATATAACATTAAGTATCCTGTTTTTTGCCTATTTTTACTAGTTATTGTATTGTCTGCTGCATACTTTTTACTGTATTTTATAGCTATAAACTAATTTGCATGGTTGCATTAAAATTGTCTGCCTCACAGGGCCTGATAAATAAAGTTTTTACTGTCACACTGTTTGTAAATCTTTTCTAGCTAGTTTCACTGTGGGTGAGGTATTAACTGGAAATTTTCTCCATTTGTTAAACATCTGTTTGTGTTTGTTTGCTCTAATTTCCTGCCAAGGAGTGCATCATATAACTGATTTACTTTCTCAGCCTCCTTCCCTATTGGTATCCTGTTCTTATACTTGGTGGCTTTGCAGTTGCCCACCTCTGCTGTAAATTTGATCTTGGACACTCCTCCCAGTCTAGTGTCATTAGCTCATTCTACCTAATACAGAGAGAACATTTGAGAAGGGCAACCCACTTAGTTTCTTAACCTTGAATTATCTTCTGCTCCTCCTTTCTCCCATTCCACTTCACTAAAAAAAAATCTAAGCTTGTTTCCTGCCTTTCCTGTAACTAGTCTAGTCCAGATATATATTTGCTGTATCCACAACTTTTTGTAAACTTCTGAGCCCCCAAAGCCTTTCTGTGTTGGAGGGAAGCCTTCTAGCTTATCAGTGAGAGTGGTAAGCACTAGATAGCCTACCTACCACAAGAGGAGTGGTTCCTGGCCCAGAACTTGTAGTATATTGGCCATTTGGGCAGTTTTTCCATCTCTTTCAATTTTATGGTTTAAAAGCTTGTGTTTGTGCTTTTCCCACCTTTCCTGTAACTAGTTTACTTCAGATACAGATTTCCTGTATCCAGGACTGTATGTAAGCTTCTGAGCACACCAAGCCTTTCTGTGTTGGAGGGAAGCCTTCTACCCTATCAATGGGAGTGGTAAGCACTAGGTAGCCTATCTACCATAATAGAAGTGGTTTCTGGCCCAGAAATTGCAGTTTATTGGCCATTTGGGCAGTTTTTCCATCTCTTTCAACTTTCTGGTTTAAAAGCCCACATTTGCGCTTATTTCCCACCTCTCCTGTAACTAGTCTAGTCCAGATACAGATTTGCTGTATGCAGGACTGTTTGTAAGCTTCTAAGCAGTGCCAAAGTCTGCTCTTCAAAATTTCCCTTAGATCTAGTAGTTCTCTCCTCTCCTGCACTTTTACTAGCTTATTAGTCTAGTACTTTACCAGACTTCTTGTAGCAATTATTGTAGCACACAAAAGAGCTACCAGCACTAAATGTTCTACAAGGAAACAGCTCCAGTACTTATTATTAATGCCTATCCCTCCAGGCATGTCTAAAGGTCAGTTCCCTGTGCATTCTCCTATTAACCTGGTGAACTTGGGCATCCTGAGGAAATGTAGCAACTGCCTCATGTACACTGACAACCCTCTCCTCTTACCTCCCAACACTCAGACTTGTGAGAGATGAACTTATATATCCAAATTGGAAGCCATGCGCTCTCCAACCAAGACTGGAATAGCTGGTCAAGAGGAGAAGGTCAACACTTGCACCAAACCACATGGAACACATAGCCCTCCAGAACACACACCAGCAGCGCCTTCACATAAAAACACAAACTGCACACCCACCTTCGTGGAAGCTCTCAATAAAAATCTACCCAAACAGCAGAGACCTCCAAGGCAAAAACACACTCAACCACAACACAACACTAATCATGAGACACAACTCTCCTAAACAGCGTGCCACTCAACCAAAGCCCCTAAGGCAAAACAGCATGCCCAACACACTAGTCATAGGTGACTCAATAGTGAGGCACACTGATGTCCCACTAACTAGGTTGAATAAGGAAAAAGTAACAGTCAGCTGCCTGTCAGGCACCAGGATCTGCCACATAACACATGCACTCAGGTCCCTCAACAACAGGTACAAATATGACTCCGTCATTGTACATGTGGGTGTGAATGACCTGAGACGTACCTCCCTGGTCTATATGAAAAGAGACATGGAAGAGCTCTCGGATTATGTAGCCCAAATAGGTATGACCCTAGCCCTGAGCAGCATCCTACCATCACCCAGAATGATACCACAGTACAAGCAGAAAATGATTGATTTCAACAATTGGCTAAGTTTCTGGTGTCATTCTAAGGGGATCCAGTATCTGTCTGCCTGGGATGACATGATTGACAGACTTCGATGCTTTGTCAAAGATGGCCTGCATCTGTCACCTCTGGGCTTCTGGATACTGGCCAAGGCTCTTGCCACCCCTATAGTGCCTTTTTTAGGTGGTGTTCCAAAGACCAAATTATCACCGTAACAGCAACAAACAAATGCAATCTGAGGGTCATGCTGTTCAACACTAGAAGTCTACATTTCAAAATGCACTCACTCAAAGCACTCTTAAAATGGAGAACATCAACATTTGTGCCATAACATAGACCTGGTTCAAGGCAGCAGAAAGCACCCCTGCACTACTAGGCTATAACTCATTCCACACATTTTGGCCCCAGAACGTGGACCGAAGCTTCAAAGGCAGTGGTGTTTCCATATTCATAAAGGATGCGCCCACCCCCAGACTATTAGCCTAACATAACTCATCTGAGATACTTCAGGTGCAGATAACATTGGGTGAGACAGCGAGTCAGGTTGTAGCCTGTTACAGGTCCCCAACCATGTCCCAAGACTCACACGCCATGTTCCTAAGCACCCTGGAGAATATTAGGGTCCATCCTAACACTCTCATACAGGGTGACTTCAACTACCCCTTCATTAACTGGGAAAACTACTCATGTACCAATACACTTTCCCAACGTTTCCTGGAATTTATTAATTCCAATGCCCTGGACCAGCTCATTCTTACCACAACTAGAGGTAGCAACATCCTTGACCTGATCATTACTAATATGGGCGACCGTTGCTCTACACCAATAGTCAACTCCTCCCTGGTTAGATCTGACCACAAACTAATCATCTTGGAAATCCACATCCCTCCCACCCTCCCCCGCAAAGGTACCCACCATGAAAAACTTCTCCAAAGCTAACTTTGGGCACCTAAAAACAGAAGCGGCTAACTTCACAGCACCGATGCAAATGGAGATCAGTTGCATGACCGCCGAATCATACACCAATGCACTGTACAAACACATACACAAATGCATAGATCTTGGCATGCCCAACAGAACCAAGACCCTCTCTTCTAAAAATGGAAGCCAATCTGGTGGTCCCCTGTCCTAAACAAACTCTAAAAAAGAAGGAGGTAGCTGATGCAGAATAAGGTGAAGTCCGAAGACTGGAAAAACTCCTTTATCAGCCTCAACAAAAACTTGAGATCCCTCATCAAATCCTCTAAAGCTAGCTATGAAAACAGAATTGCAGCAGATAGTAAAGAAAACCACAAGGCCTTCTATAGTTATGTAAAGAATCTCCACGGCAATACCCAGATTTTCTCTGAGCTACTGTACAATGGTACCTCCTATACCGAGCCAACAGATATTGCCAATATACTGGTTGACAGATTCAGTGCCAACTTTACCCCTACTCCCCCAAGGGACCAGTCACAATACCAGTAGATTGACAGGCACCCAGTATTACTGCTGCACAGGTTAAAACTGCACTGTCCAAGGCCAAGAATATAGCTTCTATGGGACCAGACAATATCCCAGGCTGTGTTCTACATGAACTACAGAGTGAACTGGCACCTGACGTGTGTTCCCTGTTCAGTCACAGCCTAACCACAGGCTTTGTCCCTACCAAATGGCACACTGCTACAGTCATCCCTCTCCACAAAGGAGGAGTGACTACAGACCCTGGGAACTATCTCCCCTTTAGCCTGACAAGTCTGATATGCAAAGCTATGGAACACACCATCATGGACCTAATAAACAAGGATATAGGGAATCTCCAAACTCTGGATCCCACACAGTTTGCTTTTGTGAAGGGTAGATCATGCCTGCTCAACTTTGTCAACTTCTTTGAGTCAGTCACCAGAGCTGTGGATGAAGGCAAGGTGGTTCATACAGCCTACCTTGATCTGGTCAAGGCCTTTGATACCATTCCCTACTCAGGAATCATAGAAAAACTCACTAAGCTAGGCATCAAACCCTATATCACTAGATGGGTTGCAAACTGGCTCACAGGTAGAATCCACAGTGTGAAAGTAGCTGATTCCACGTCAGACTGCCGACCAGTCACAAGTCGAGTCCCACAGGGTTTGGTCCTAGGTCCTCTCCTGTTTGGTATCTACTTCTCTGAAGTCCAGGCCAACATGAAGGGACTCTGGCTGACAAAGTTCACAGATGATTGCAAGTTAGGAGCTATTATTAACTGCCCGAGTGATTTTTACATCCTGCAGAAAGGCCTCACTGACACCAACAACTGGTGTCAGAACCATGGCCTTAAGCTCAATGCCAAAAATGTGCTGTCATCCCCTTTGGGACAAACCCGGTTCCCATGAATTACCACATCGATGGTAGTCCACTGAACACAGAAGGCATTATAAGGGATCTGGGGACACAGGTTGACAGCAACCTCTCTTTTGACCACCACATTGCCACTGTGGTCAGAAAGTCCTTCTATGTGGCACATCTCATTACTAAGGGTTTTGCATCCAGGAAGAAAGAGATCATTGTCTCCCTCTACTCTTCACTCATTAGGCCAATCATTGAGCACAATGCCTCATTTGGCATGTACTTCACTAAACACCTGCAACAACTGGAGAGGCTGCAGAAGTACCTCACAAAGAGGATCCTAGGCCTTAAATATTTGTCCTATATGGACAGACTAAAAAAAACTCCAACTACTCTCTGTCTCATATTGCCTACTTAAAGGCGATCTCTGCTTGACTTACAAAGCCATGTCTGACCCAGCTCTGTTAGAAATGCTACATCTAATGAAATCCCAGTCCCTCCACACCACATGCTCCAGAGACCTGAACCTCATTACCACAATCAACAGAACATGCTGGAGGGACAGGTTCATAACCCAGAGACTGCCTATGCTATGGAATAGACTTCCCATACATGTCAAGCAGAGCACCTCACTAGCCCTCTTCAAGAAAAATCTTCATGAGTGGATGGGAAATAGAAAATTCACCCCAGGGATCACTCCAGCAGCTTTACTCAACAGAGGCACTGGAAATTAAGGTCAGGTGGCACGATTCCAGGGTAATCCTATGAGCTAGGCTTGTAAAGGCCCCAGGGCCATTAGCCTGGTACACACCTTTGAACCTATGAACAGGTACAGTACATGACAGAAGAATGCAAAAGAAGCGGAAAAGTAAGGTGTACAACACAGTGGTGCTATCAGCATTGCTGTATACTACAAAAACCAGGACAATAAAGGCAGAGCAGTTGAGGAAGCTAGATGATGGAAATGAAGTGCTTGAGATGGGTAGTAGGATGTACACTGTGGGACAGACAAAGAAATGAGAACATAAGAGCAGAAGCAAATGTAGCTGCAATTGCAGAAAAGAACAAAGAGAACAGATTATGGTGGTTCAGGCACATGTGGAGAAAAGCAGAAGTCATTTGTCAATGGTCAAAACATTTTTAATCTAAAAACTGAAGGTATCAGTGGCATGGAGAAATGCCAGTATTTTTACGCCTATTTTCTAACTTGCTTCCACATTAAAACATCTCCAGTAGATCCTTCGATGATTTGACTGTGCTAGTTTCAAGGTAATTCAGATGCACGTTTGTGTAGTAGAACGCTGCATTAGTAGCTATATTCTTATAACTAATGACTATATTTAAACAGCCATCCTCTGAATTATTGTTAACCACTACTTCTAAAAATGCAATAATATGCAAATCTTTTGTTACAAGAAAATTCTAAGAATATCATACTCTTATGGATTACATCAATAAAACTGTTCACTTGCTCCACTCTGGGTCTCCATATAAAAAAATGTTATCAATAACAAACTCAAATCCTGCCAACACCTTCAGAATTTCTGCTTACCAGTAAACCATTACCAAATTTGCATCATCTGAAGCCATTCTAGCTTGGATTGCTATACTCTGCATTTGCTTATAATATTTCTTACTAAAACTGAAAAAAAATGTTAGCATTATGAAAGAAACC
This sequence comes from Protopterus annectens, assembly GCF_019279795.1. NCBI lineage: Eukaryota > Metazoa > Chordata > Ceratodontiformes > Protopteridae > Protopterus > Protopterus annectens. The sequence continues at coordinate 582,246,632 of NC_056730.1, read as the reverse complement.
CAATCTCACCTAACCCTGCAGTTTACATCTTTTTCCAACATAAAGTCTACATATTCATTTCCCACATGGGGTGGCACTGTATATAATGATTTAACATTGACCATAACAAACCAGTCACTCCCTACAGAGTACTCTTGTCAGAAATGTTGGGCAAGCAAGTGGCTGTAACTAAGAAAATTATTCTTTTGAGCTGGGACACAGGATCTGAATTGCCTATACATAACTAGTCTTAAGTTTAATGCCTCTTGCTGCCAAAAAGCAATTACTAACAAATGGAAATCAAAATCTAAACCAATTGTAATTTCAGTACTGGATATTGTAAGATATTAAAGAACTAGAAGTGGATCTTCAGAAAAGCGAAGGAGAAAATTAGAGAGATAAATGGAATTTGTGGGAACAATACAAGGAGAATAATGTTTTGGAAGAGGAGTGAGGCTAAAGGAAAGGTGGGAATTAAGTGATTTTGTAATATTGGAGTGAATAATTGTTAAAAAGAAAGAAAGAAAACATATATGTCATATATAATGCATGAATCTGACAAATGGAATATGGTTACTTTTCTTTTTTATTATTGTATATGTGCCTATGTCCTGTGATAATTTAATCAAGTTGTTTAAAAACTACAAACTAGTCACTTTCTGTAAGTGTCTTTAACAAACGATGCAGAGGACCTTACTAGTTAAAATAATGTTCTATCTGTAAACTTAGACATTGGTTCTAGCTTAGAGGCATAGGCTGATACTATTGTCCTAAAGTGTGGTTTAACTGCTCATTATGGATTTTGGGAATCCCGTATATTTTCTCTGTAATAGGATCTTCCACTTCCACATGAAAAATATCAAACATGTTATTTAAAATTAACTAGTCAATCCAACTGTCTTACAACCACCCATCTATAACTCAGTATGCTTTCTTAATTTGCCTTAGTTAAACTGTACCATAAAAAATTCTGATCTGAAAGCATCTTTTAACATGCATTCTAGACATTCAGTCTGGTCTATAATGACTGTTGCCTGATCCTTATGAACTTTCATAACATGAATGTTACAACCATTTGTTAATATTTTAAACACTATCTTCCCTAATTAAATTACTTCATGCTACATTTATTTTTAAAATATTTCTAATATCATGTTCAAATATGGATTCAGATGCTTGAATTGCATGATACATATGTGGATTAAAAAGATCACGTACTCTAAATTCTATTTGGTAACACACATTTATTCACTTAAAAACACTTTGAAGGTCAACTTCCTCGTAGAACATTTTGAGCTACTAAATTTCCTCAGTCTTTTGGTTGAAGCTTTGCTTGTTTATACATGTACTTGGATCTTATTACTATCTACTGAAAAAGTAGGTGTATAGCTAACCCCCAATTAACCTGTGTAACTTCTTCTGTACTATTTATACCAATCACAACAATGGACATCAGTGTCTTTGAATTTATCTATATTTTTTAACTGAATGAGCAACAATACTTCTGGGGTACCCTGTTTAAATAAACCAATTTGCAGGGTACTTGATCTGTCACAAAAATCAACATTAGTTTGCTTATGCAAACATTCACATCTTACCCATTGTTTACTGTGGTAGTGTAATATGCAATTACTAACACTTTTATAACTAATTTTTGTAATCACTTTAGTAGAAACTTGATCTTTCCCAACTTTAGACAAATGAAAATCCACATTAAACTAATGAAAATCTGTGCCAGAATTAAGGAAAACTAAAACAAATGTACCAATAACAAGCAATCATTTGAACCATTCTGTATGCCATGATAAGGGTACTGATACAAAATAATGTTGGTTAATTTGAGATCACTTATACCCCCTACCTTTTCAGTCAATAGTAATGAGGTCAAATGGAAAATTTTATCAGCTGATTATAATTCTGTACTTAGGTGATGGCCTTGTCTTCATTAACAGAAGGAAAAGAAAGCCATTAGCAACATTTTGAGGCACTGTACTGTGCAGTAGCACCCCTGGTCATAGCTGAAAATTGTCCTAGGAACAGTTCCACCTACCTGGTCAGCAAAGGTTAAATAAAATAAATATGTCTGAAAAGGGTCCCATGACCAGTTCATCAATCTGGTTAACAAAAATAAAATAAATATGGTTGAAAATGATTCTTAGTCTAGTCCCCCTACCAGGTTAACAAAGATAAAATAAAATAAATACGTCTGACAATGGTCCTAGAAACTGTCTATCTACCAAGCTAACAATATAAATTATTTAATTACTTATTTACATTCGAAGCATGTATGCTAATTCTGTACTTTTCCCTCATTTTGGATTTTAGCATAGTTGTTTGTCTTTTCAGCTTTTCCCAGTTAGGGGTCGCCACAGCGGAACTCCGGTCCTCTAATGATCGGCAGTGGATTTTTATGGTGCTGAGTTGCCAGCCTGATGCCCAACCTTCAGCGAAGGCACGCCAATTCACGCATGTCTTTCGGTGGCCGCTCGACTGCAGGGAGTACATGAAGACTCCACACAGAAGGCACTCCAGCCGAGAATCGAACAGGAGAACCTCTTGCTGTGAGGCAACAACGCTACCACTGCACCACCGCGGATACTGGATTTTAGCATAGTCTCATCTTAAAATGTTTTATTGTTGTTATTTATTGTTCAAATACCACATAATTTCAACTTGTGATTAAATACTTGTCCCACTGAAGAAGCTACAGTCTTATGAAGTCAGATAAGTATGTATTACAACATAACAACACTGTTTGTTGGTTTTCATTTTGAAAATGTGGGGTAAAATAACTGAGAATTTGCAAATCATGACTTCATCCTTCTGCATTATTGGTTTTGCACATATTAATACAAATTAGCTGGTTATCCCTCTAAATACTGGAAAGCTTAACCATCACTGAAACTTGGCTATGGCCTTTAATCAAAATTATAAAAAATATTCTCCCTGATCATTGCATTGTTTAGTCTGGTAGGCTGCACATATGGGTAGGGGTTACTGTAACCTATATTGTTTTCTTGTCCGTTACTCATTCCACTACCTAGCTACCTATTTCCCTGCAAATATACTTTGTTTTATATCAGGTAATATTAGCAAACTAAAATGTCTTTCAGTGTCATATGTCTGCATATCTCCTGATTCTTCTTAATATAAAGTTAATTACGCCTGTCTTGCTAACCCCCTGCATCAAAGATGAACTGCTAGTTTTAGAAAATGTTGACATAGACTATAAAGAAGCCAGTAATAATTTTGCTAACCCACATGTTCATTTTTATTGATTAGCACAACTTACAAAACTAGCAAATGGGACAGACAAAAATTTAAAAAAGAAAAAATATATAGTATACCAGACTAGGTACTTTCCTTAACTCCTGATGATGTCTCTTTTGCTGGAGTCAGTCAAATTTGCAGTATAACATCTGATGCTTTAACTTTCATACATGACCTTACACAAATGAACTGGCCTTAACTATATTGCCTTGATCCAGACTTTCCTGTAAAATATTTTGGTCATATCTTCCTCTCTGAACTTAATTCATTGACTGCCATGGGTGTAGTAAGAGAATAAAGGTAAGTCCTTGCCTTGCATTACTTATGAAATCAAGGACTGGGCCTAATGACTCATGGTTTGGAGATGGTGCTAACAGCAAAAAACATTTGAGTACTTCTCTGAGTTCAGAGAGCTTCAGAATAAGGTTAATTTTGTATTGTAAAAGTGCAGAAAGTTTTACTTTCACTAACATAAACCTCACACTCCCAACAATTCTAAGCAGTTTTAACATAGTTCATCCACTTTGCTTAAACATAACAAATATAAGACATGAAATCCATTAATCCAGTCTACACCACTTGAAGCGGTTAACCAGTTCAGTTAGTTCTTCATCTCTTTTAATTTATCTATCGCTTTAAATATTTGAAAAATCATTGCCATTGAACTGTGTTTACTTCAAGCCTACATAGTGTTATCACAAGCCTAAAGCCCTTATCTCTTGGCATAGACTTCTTCCCCTAAATATCTAAAAATGTTAGAAGATGAAGAAGCAATAACTCTTCCATTGTCTGTGTCCTTAACTGCTCTTTGCAGGAATGTTACATTCCCTCCCTATAGAAAACCAGTACTTTTTTTCTGTTCAATAAAATACCATCTGCATTTCCCTGTACTAATACTTGTGCTATTGCCTTATGTTCTCCACTTTCAAAAACCTTTAGAATTATTAAATATTTTCTGCTCAAGACAGCCTTGTCAACTCTCAATATGATTTTTAACCTTGGATACAGTTATAGAAGATACCCTTCCACTCTTTACATATTTCTTGCATGATAAGCTAAACATAGAATTTCTTGATATGTGATATATTTGGCACTGTAAGAAATCACTCTATTCTCTTTCTGTACCTGGCTGTATTTTGAATGTCAGAACATTCATTCTATACATTGGTTCTCTAGCTACTTTTAAGACAGGACCCAGGTGGAAATATGGGATAGTACAATTTCTTCTACTGTTGTATTGCAAGAATGAATTTGTGGACCACCCTTACACTGTAGTCCAGCTAATATTATTCAATATACAGATGATGTAACAATATTTTATTATGCCCTGCATATTTCAGGTTTTTTGAGCAATCTTCAAGGCAAACTTCATGCAGCTCCAGTCTTATCAAGATGACACTAATCTTATACCACCAAGAAAAATCTCATGATCATCCCCTATAGACCTTGGAATGAGTCCCAGAGTTATCAACATCGATATCTGTGCAGTAACTGAGACCTGGTTCAAGGCTCCAGAGAGTACCCCTGCAATACCAGGCTACAATTCTTACCACACTTTTCATCCACCAAACCAGGACCGAAACACTAAAGGTGGAGGAGTGTCAATATTCACACCACCAGGCTAGTTGCCCAACACAATGCATCTGAAATTATCCAGGTGCAGCTAACACTAGGTAAGACTGCAATCCAAATTGTAGCTTGCTACAGATCCCCCACCATACCCCAAGATTCTCACTACACCTTTCTAAACATACTGGAAAATATTAGGATAGAACCAAACACCCTAATACTGGGTGATTTTAACTACCCTGCCATTAACTGGGAAAACTACTCATGTACCAACACCGTTGCCCAACGGTTCTTGGAATTCATAAATTCCAATGCCCTGGATCAGCTAATCCATAGTCCCACCAGGGGCTCCAATATCCTAGACCTAGTCATTACCAACATGGGAAATCAATGCTCCACACCTATGGTCACCCCCTCGTTAGTCAGATCTGACCATAAGCTAATCACCCTTAACATCCACATCCCACCCCCACCCCACCCCCAGTAAGGAAACCTTCATAAAAAAACTTCTCCAAAGCCAACTTCATGCTACTCAAGTCAGAAGTGACAAACTTCATGACACCCATGCAGATGGGAACTGAAAGTTCAACTGCTGAATCCTACACTAAGGCACTGTACGAGCACATCCACTCATGCATGAATCGTGCCATCCCAAATAGAACCAAGATGCTCTCATCCAAAAAAAAGGAAGCCAATCTGGTGGTCCCCTGTCATAAACAAACTTTACAACAAAAGGAAGAAACTGTTGCAGAAAAGAGGAAAATTCCAGGATGCAAAAAACTCCCTTACCAGCCTCATTAAGAAACTAAGATCCCTCATACAATCCTCCAAAGCTAGTTACAAAAATAAAATTTCCAAAGATTCCAAAGACAACCACAAGGCATTCTATAACTATGTCAAGAATTTAAATGGCAATGCTCAGATCTGCTCTGAGCTACAACAGAATGGCATTAAATATACTGATCCCAAGGATATTGCCAGTATCCTGACAGATCAATTCAGTGCCAGCTCCCCCCCCCCACCGCCTAAATGGCCCATCTCAATACCGGAAGATTGCCAAATTCCGGTAATAACGGCCACACAGGTAAAAAACGCACTCTCCAAAGCTAAGAATACAGCATCCATAGGACCAGATGACATCCTGGGCTGTGTAATATATGAACTACAATATGAACTGGCACCTCACCTAAGTGTCATGTTTAATCATAGCCTCACCTCAGGTTTCGTGCCCACTGAGTGGTGCAGAGCTATAGTTATCCCACTCCACAAGGAGGGATCCACCTTGGATCCCGGAAACTACTGTCCCATCAGTCTGACGAGCTTTATCTGCAAGGCCATAGAGCGTATTATCATGGAACTTATAAACAAAGACATTGGCAACCTTCAAACACTGGACCCCACCCAGTTTGGGTTTGTGAAGGGCCGATCTTGTCTCCTGAACCTGATTGACTTCTTCGAATCAGTCTCCAGAGCCATGGAAAAGGGTAAGGTGGTCCACACAGCCTATCTAGACCTTGCCAAGGCCTTTAACACCATCCCCCACTCTGGAATCATAGATAAACTTACTAAGCTGGGCATTAATCCCTATGTCACCCAATGGGTTGCTAACTGGCTTACTGATAGAACCCACACTGTGAAAGTAGCCGACTCCAAATCCAGCTCCAGACAAGTGACAAGTGGAGTTCCTCAGGGTTCAGTCCTGGGACCACTCTTGTTTGGCATCTACTTCTCTGAAGTACAGGCCAACACTAAGGGACTCTGTCTAACAAAGTTTGCAGATGACTGCAAACTGGGAGCCATTATTGAATCCCCAAATGATGTGGATACTCTACAAAAGGGCCTTACAGAAACAGATGCTTGGTGCCAGAGCCATGGGCTCAAGCTCAATGCCAATAAATGTATAGTTATCCCCTTTGGGAAAAAACATGTACCCATGAATTACCATATAGGTGGCAGTACACTAAACACCGAAAGTGTGATAAGAGACTTAGGGGCACAGGTGGACAGTGGTCTCACCTTCGATAACCACATCGCCACAACAGTCAGGAAATCCTTCTATGTGGCACACCTCTTCACTAAGGGCTTTTCATCCAGAAAAAAGGAGGTAATTGTCCCACTGTACTCATCCCTCATTAAACCCATTATAGAATACAACGCCCCATTTGGTATGTACCTCTCAAGACCTCTGCAACAACTGGAAAGACCACAGAAATACCTCACTAAAAGAATCACAGGCCTAAAGCAGATGCCCTATGCTGACCGCCTTAAAAAACTCCAGCTATACTCTGTCACATATTGTCTACTCAGAGGTGATCTCTGCTTAACATACAAGGCCATGTCAAACCCAGAGCTGTTGGACATGCTACACTTAAAGAAATCCCAATCCCTCAGAGCCACATGCTCCAGGGATCTAAACCTTGTCATCACAATAAACAAAACATGCTGGAGGGATAGGTTCTTGATCGTGAGACTCCCCAGACTCTGGAATAGATTGCCCATACATGTCAAGCAAAGTGCCTCTTTGGCCCTCTTCAAAAGGAACCTTGATGATTGGATGGGAGAAAGGAAATTCACCCCGGGGATCACATCAGTCGCTCTGCTAGACAGGGGTCCAGGCAAGTAAATAGTGTGGGAAGAAATAGCAAGGGAATTGTTATGGCTAAGCTTGTATAGGCCCTAGGGCTGATAGCCTAGTACCAACCTATGAACCTATAAATCAGTTCAAATGATAACTAAGAATTAGACCTCATAAGAAGTAACTCATTCTGTTAGACTCCTGGGGTTATCCTGAATTAATATTTAAAGTATATTCTTCGTACTGAAATCATTACTCTAAAAACAAACGCTTGTTGTTTATTTATAAATATTATCCAGGTTAGTCTGACAAGGCAAAGCCCATTTTCATTGGTGGCTGTGGATAGAAGCTCCACAATAAGTTAATACATCATCTACATTTGAAGCTACATAGCATGGCTCAATATCAAAAATTTAAACACTAGTTTCTGGACAGATATAAACAATTGTACATATGAATAAAAATGAATAAGAGTTAAGAACTATATAAAGTAGCAGAAAGTATTCTAGGAACTAAGCCAACACAAGAACGGAGAAATGAGATTCTGTTGATAGGGATGACTGCAATTAGGAGTACACAAAATAGGCAAGACACAAAATAGGCAAAACGGGCACTGTAGTGGAGAAAACTGGCAAAGGAACCAAGGCATTGGGAGCAAATAACTAGAGGGTGAAAGATAATACAATGGGAAGAGACCAAGAAGACATTTAGACTACAGGGTACAGATTGCCTTCCCTCTCAGGAGCTGAAGTCATAATATAGACAAAGAAAAAGGAATAGGGGAATCCTAAGTGAAAGACCTTTTCAAGTAGAGGTTTTAGTTGACTCTAGAACAGAACCTGATATTAAAAACAGGAAATTAGTAGAACATAAGATATATTGCACAATAGCTATAGGTATCAATCAGCAGATGCTAGAAAATATTGAGAAGAGAAAATTGATGAGCAATTCACAAGGAAACAATGGGAAGATATATGCATGGCTCCAAACATGAAATACAAAGTGTAGAAGATTTAATATTTTTTGCTTGGAAGTGTTTGCATAAGTATTTTTATACCTGAAGCAGACTCCAAAAAAGTTTTCCTCAGGCAGATGGCAAATGTTGAGGTTCTATAGGGAAAAAATAGGTAATTGGGAAGATACATTGTGGGAGTATAATGAGTTAGCAGTCTTTCAAAATTCCTTACAGAGTACTTTGCCAGAAATATTGGGTTAGCAAATGTGTGAAACTAAGGAAATTATTTCTTAAGCTGGGATACAGGATCTGAATAGTCTATGCATAGTAAGGCCTTGTTAAGTTTAATTCTGGTGGCTGCCAAATGGAAATCAAAGTCTAAACCATCTGTATTTGAAGTAGTGAATACTGTAACAGAGATAAAAGAACTGGAAGTAGAGTCTTTAGAAAAGGGTACAAGCAAATTACATAGAAAAAATGGAAATTGTGTGAACACGATGAGCAGAATAATGTTTTGGAGGATGAGTGTGGTTAAACTTAAGACAGGAATGGAGAAATGTATGTAATGTTGGACTGGATCCTTGATAATTGTATAAAAGCATGTATGTGATGTATAATGTTTGCAACTGTGAACATGTTGACTTGGTTTGTTTTCTTTTATAATGTATATTTGCTTATATCTTAATTGATCATTCAATAAAGGTGTATTAAAAAGAATTAAGAACTGTAAGTATGAAATAAAAGTCATGTAAGCATATTAAGGCTTTTATGCAAAAGATAGCTTGACAGTGTTGAAAAAATGGTTCAGTGGATACTAGCTGCAGGGTCCATATTTGAAATTCAATGATTTAGGTTTACAATACATGAGGCAAGTTATCAGGAAAGGGTAATGGGGGAGCATGATGAGAAAATGAACCAAGGAAGCATGGGTAGGCAAGAAAAGAATGAGTCAAGAAGAGGGGCTAAGGAATGAAAGGGAAGGATTTAGTAAGAGAGGAGAATGATTATAAGGTAAAATGACTAGGAAAGAGGAAAGAAAAGGGGCACTACCGGGAAAGAAGGTACTGAAAGTAGTTCAGTGTAGAGGTTTTAGTGGAATGGAGTCTTAATGTATTAAGTTTGAAAATGAACGTGACACAAACGTTGATGAAGAGTTATAAAGGGGGTTGAGTTTTTTGGTGATGTGTTCTTTACAGTCAGAGGGCCATCAAAACAGAATGTATAAATGTGTTTTATTTTTGAACTGATTCATTATTGGCATCTCTTCTGACTTCTATTTGTTTCACAGTTTGGTAAGATGTAAATAGAATAATGTTTTCCACAATGGTTCTTAGATGTCGGTTACTTTCTCTTTGAATGGAGGTAGCATTTGGATATACATATTTATTTATAACTTCATTGTCAGTTGTCAGATTCCATAATACAAATTTAAATATTGTTGAAGTCCTATTAGCATTCGATAAAATTTATTGTCACATAGTAGCTAGTTATAGAATTCTATCTATTCTCCCTTCTGAGTATGCAGAATACTGTAACCAGGTAAAAACATTGGCCATTAAACTTAATATATTTTTTCTGGGTGACTTCAGCTGCCCACATATAAGCTGGCAAACATATACTTCCAGCAACAAATATGCTCAGACATTTCTAGACTTTGTAAAAGCCATGGGATATGACCAGACTGTTTGCCTGCTCAAAATAGGCACCAGTCTTCTAAATATTGTTCTCATAAACATATCTCTCGATTGCACCACCCTACTTGTTATCCCCCTACCCTCTGATGTATGTATTTATTTATTTACTTACTTAATTATGTATGCATGTATTTATTTATTTCGTTAGTTAGTTATTTTGTAGCTTTGAGCTTCATAGGTGAATACTAGGTTAACTGCCCTGAAGAGCCATTTTAAGCCTAGCCAATATATCAAGGCCAAGATCAAATCCTGCAGGCTGTGTCTATGTGACAAAGACCTTAATCATCATGCCAAATACACCTCTATGTTGATCAAACTTTAAATTATGGTCTGTGATAACTCTTTAAGACCCCAATATCATTCATGGATTCTAGTACCAGAGGGAGGTAAATAGTATAAAAAAGTCATCAGGGAGTTTCAAGTAAAACAACTTATAAATTATCACATCAGAGTCCACAGCTAAAGCAATCATACTCCCTAGTCTCCATCATGTGTCTTGCATCTTTAATAATGTAACACTTCCCTGCCATCTATACTTGAGAGCTCTCTTTCTTTTGGTTTGTAGAATTGCTAGGTTTGCCATTACATATTCCTTTAAGACTAATGTATGCCTACAAAAATTCTCCACTGAAATGCACCCAGCCCAACAACATGCTGAATGAAGGTTAGCATTATGAAAAAATCTAACTGTTAAGCCCTTGACTAATGGTAAACTTCGCCCCACAACCTTCATTCAGCAAATTTGCTTCTTGCCATAACCACCTTTCATAAATGATAGTAGACTCCAGGATTTCAGTATTTTTTCCCAAACTGTGGAATAGTCTGAGTCTGTAAAAGTTAATCTTCTTATACCAAAACATCTGTTAGAAATGTACTACTTGAACATTTCTTCACTAGCTGGTCTTGAACATTTCTGGTATCTCCTAAGAAAATAGTTGCACTCCGTGCACCCTTTGAGCCTTTGATGATGTACTTCATGCTTTGGTGTCATAGGTTCATAGGTTCACAGGTAGGTACTAGGCTATCAGCCCAAGGGCCTAAGTAAGCCTAGCCAACAAGGTTCCCTGGCTTACGCCATCCAAGAAAGTTAATTTCCTGTGCCCCTGTCGAGCAATCCTTGGTAGTATATGCACATGGATCAATATTAATCACAGAATGTTGCCACTGTTTCAGTTGTTTAGTTATTGCCTTGTAGAGTTTTTTTCTGTCTGCTAGCTTTTTGAACACTGTCTCAGTATCCTCACATTTATGTATCATTATATATCTGTCTGTATTTTATGTGAGTAGTTTTAGCATTAGTTGATGTACCTTTTATTGTGCACTCCAGCAAATTTCCTGTTTTAATGTGTTGCATTTCTTAAATGTTTTATATCCTATCAGCATAGCTCATTTGAAAATAATTTTATGCCTAATTAAAAATACTGAGTGCATCTGTAAACTAGATTTTTTTAAGTTTCTGTCAGTTTGCTTTGTAATCTTGTAGAACTTTGTCTCTTGGTCTCCAGCGAAAACAGGCAATATTTACTTAGAAACTGCTTGTCAACAAATTTAAATAAATAAATTATAATAATTAAATATTCAAGTTGCTTAACCTTGAAGAGTCTTGCATGGTAGGTAACACACTGATACATCCCATTTCATCAAAAAAAGGTCACTGAAAATAATCACAAAAATTGAATTTTGCCAAACTTGTCTAATTAAAAATTGTCAAAAGGTGTCAGCTGTATCTTGTGGAGGCTTTGCCCATTTGTAATATGGTGCAAGGTCAATTTCTGATAAGATCTGCAATTTTACATGATAAAGCAAACTGTTTAATCTGTTATCAAGCAAATAACAACTCTGGCATGCAGATAAGATACACATTTTTCTCTTTTGATAAATGCAGAACTTTGTTAAATTAAACAAACTTTTTCAAATTACAGGAGAAAAGCCAATAATACAAATTAAAACTATGTTTTTCATTTTCAAACCAAAGAAAATAGGAAACACAAATGACAAGAATGCTGGCTCTCAGTTCTTTGTATTGTAAAAATACTGAAAACATGTACAGAAATAAATACACAAATATGCATAAAAAGTCATGGATGTTCTTTGTACCACTTTCAGTTCTACACAAGTTTGTTTGAATCGGGTTCAGAATACCTGATCCAAGGCTTAGACTGGCAAACAAGAATGCATTTAAAATAAAAAGGCTTGGCAATATATATTTTATTGAAGGGGAGATTCAGAGTCTTTTACTTCACAAAGCTGTCCTATGAGAATAAATTGAGTACTAGATACAATCTTCAGCAGTTTCCCAGGGGATTCCCCAGAGACTACCTAATTATTCTTTTATTGTAGTTTCTGCAAATTCTTAAAAAATTGTATAGTAGTTGCTTTTGAACCTGAGGATACTTGATGGTATGTATGCATATTGTTGACACAGTCCCCTACATTTTAGATGAGGACCTTTTTGGTTTCAATATGACAATTATTTTTTACTGACAAACTTCCTGTATTCAGTCACCTTATATCACTAGAAAACTGTAGCTCCACAATACACTTTCTCACCACAGCATAGTTATGTTCATAGGTTCATAGTTCATAGTTTAGTACTAAGCTAACTGCCCTTGCGAGCCATTTGAAACCTGGCAAACACCTTAGCCATTAAGCCACACTTCCAACCCCTGTGTAACAACTCTGGGATTGTATTATATCACAAGAGAGAATACATTTCCCTCTTCGCTAAAGTAGTACAACTTCAGAGTTGTGAAAAACAACAAGGATGGTGTAGGGTGTATTCCATCTCCCTAATCTCTGGATATTGTTCTTAGCTTGTGATGCCCAACTCTGTAACTTTTTTATATAATATGAAATAACACCCAAAATTACTCCAAGTTTATTCATAATAGTACTAATCACTTTGAGCCAGTGGATATTACCAACATACTGGGTAGCAAGTACAGTGCCAATTTCACCTCAGAGACATCGGTTCCAAACTCAGTTATCTCTGATGGATGGTTGCATCATGAAAGAGAATGTGATGAAGGTACTCTCCAAAACAAAAAATATCTCATCCATGGGGTCTGACAACATACCCAGTTGTCTAATTAATAGCACTTAGCTAGTATTAGTGGACCCACTCCTCAACCTCTTCAGCCTGAGTCTAGCACCTGGCTTTGTCCCATGGGAGCGGTGCACAGCTATAGTGATGTGACTCCAGAAGGGTGGCCCTCATCATAGTTTCTGGGAATTACAGGCCTATCATCCTAATGATTCTTATATGCAAACCCACAGAATGTATCACACTGGAATGTATCATAACTGACCTAATTAACTATGATATCAAAAATGTTATCAGTTTGGTTTTGTCAAGGGTAGATCCTGTCTAATGAAACTTGTCTTTAGGAGGGTTACTCAGGCTATAGAGTGTAGACAAGCTGTTCCATACAGCATAACTTGACCTTACCAAAGCATTAAATACAATACCACATGCAAATATAATAAGCAAGTACAAGGAGCTCTAAAGTGACCTGTATGTGGTGAGGTGGATAGCCAAATGGCTTATAGACAGGACACGCACAGTAAGAGTAGTAGGTGTGTCCTCTAAGAGCATGATGGTGACCAGTGGAACTCCACATGGATCTGTTCTGGGACCTCTGCTGTTTGGCATCTACTCTCAGATCTCCATTTATCAAATGAAGATCTCCAGTAAACAAAGTTTGTGAATGTTTGTAAGCTGGGAGTCATTCTTAAGTCCCCCACTGACATACATGCACTCCAGCATGAACTTACATTTATCAGTAGTTGGTGTATTAAAAATGGACTCAAGCTCAACAACAAAAAGTGCAACACTATATCATTTGGTAAGTACACTATATGTCCAGCTTATCACTTCAAAATTAAAAGGTCGTGAGAGACCTGCCCACTTGGGTGGACCACTCCCTCACATTTGACAGTCACACTGTAACAGTAATTCAGAAATCCTTTTACCTTGCACAACTCATAGCAAAAGGTATTTCATCGAAGTCAAAAGAAATCCTCACATCAGTAAGAAGGGTATTTTATATTGCTCATGTCATTAGTAAGGGCATTGCCTCCAGAAAAATAAAGGTTATAACCCCCTACACTCTTCCCTCATCAGGCCATTAATAACGTACAATGCTGTCTTTGGCATGTTCCTTTCCAAACACCTGCAGCAATTGGACAGACCACAAAGGTTCCTTACAAAGAAAATTCAGGGATTTCAATATCTGTCTTATGTGGACAGATTGACATTATAGTCACTTTACTCTGTGTCATACAGACTGCTCAGAGGCAACCAGTGCCTTGTATATAGAGCAATCTCTGACCCAGCTTTAATAGAAATGCGGCACATGCGCAAGTCTAATGGCACACGGGGTCACTCGATCAAAGGATCTAGACCTGGTATGTGATATCAACAGAACTTGCTGGAGAAAAAGATTTGTATCATAGAGGTTGTCCCACTTTTGGAACAAGCTTCTTATTCATGTTAAACAAAGCCCATTGTTGGCTCTATTTAAGCGTAATTTGGATGATTGGATGGGTAATCAGAAATTCACCTCTGGGGTTCCACCTGTGTCCCTCTTTAACAGGGGCAATAGTTGCTTATTTTAGTGTCTGCTTGAACCATACACCTATGGGAACATGGGTTGAACTTGGCTAGGCTTGTAAGGGCATTGAGGCTGTTAGCCACCTCCTATGATCCTATGATCCTCACCTGCTTGTACTCCACTTTGATTAGATCCATCACCGACTACAATATTTCCTTTGGGATATACTTTACTAAGCATCAGGGTCCTAAAAGATCTGAACCACAAAAAAAGATTGGGGGCTTTATCCCTATACTCATTTTCATTTAGACTGCTTAGGGGACACCTGTGTCTTGCTTATAAAGCTATAAGAGATCAGATAGTTCAAGAACCTCTATACTTCAGTAAATCAAACTGTCCAGCTAACTCTAGGGCCAGAGATCAAAATCCACTCTAACAAATAAATAAGTCTTATAGGAAGGATAGATTTGTCATGTAGGGGCTAACCCTTCTCTGGAATAAACTCCCTCCCCTTGTTAAGCAATATGACACAGTGTCTGCCTTTAGAAAGGAGCTGGACAACTGGGTGGGTATTCATAAATTCATCCTTGGTATGGCTGTCCTGGGGCTCCCTGAAATGAAAGGAAAGGCTTAAGGTTTGGTACAGGCAAAGCAAAAATGGCCTCAAGGCTCAGTTGTCTAGTAACGTTGATGATTCCCAGATCCTGTGAACTGGCCGTGAATACACATCAGAATTTACCAAGAAACTTCAACATTTTTAATTATTTATTAGAAAATACAGCTGTAGAACTGGCTATACCTGAATGGTATCCTATTCCACACATTCACATTCTGTTGTCTGTTGAGTATATAATTCTTTATGTGGATACTATTTAGTATAACTATTGTATTTACTGTGCTTTACCCTGTATTTATTATTTAGAGCTTTTATCGCCAGCCCCCTGTGAAAATGAGCTTCAACCCAGTTGGACAACCTAATCAACAAACATAAATAAAATAAATAAATAAATTATTACTTGTTTATTTGAGTGTGAATGATTTTGCAAACTGTCATTTAGATAGCTATTTTCAGTCCATTTTATTAAAATAGGATTCACTGACATGTCATATGTTCCAATTACCTGTACTCTGTATTGTATACATTCGAAGTAGCTGATTTTGTAGTATAATCCATAGGTATGAAAGCAGAAATATGTTTGGTAATTGATCTTTATATATACTCAAGCCTAGTTGTGTTATTTGTTCTAGTCTTGGTGCAAAGTACTAACTGTTCTCTAAAGCTGTTTTTTTAACAGCTTTAAATAATTATTTCAATATGTTAACATTTTGTGAAGTGATTTGAAAAGCAGGCCCATACACTTCAGCTTGTTGAATCACAGTAGTGTTACCGTATTCATTCATGATTAGATGCTGCATTTTGGTCATAAATCCTTTTAGTAATGTAGATTCCCTTATCCAAAGATAAACTTCCTAGCTGCTAAATATTCATCTACATAAGCTTAAAGCAACTCAATGAGCCAACATTTTTACTTCAGTTGGTAATCTATTCCATAAATTTGGTAAAAATTGTGAGATATAGTAATCCTTCTTACCTGTTTTGTTAAGTTTAATCTTATATACAGGTCAATGACACCTGTTGCTTGGATACTGTTTATTCTTAATCAAGCCAAGGTCTTCTCTCAAACTATTACTTATCAAAGCATTAAATGCTAGACATATAATTTGCCTCATTAATGTATAATAATATAATATACTATATAAACTGATTATTTTAAACATGTAAATATTTATAATTATTTGTTCTTTTATGTCAGATACTATAGTCATTTTGGAAGATAGTAACATAAAAAAAATACTAGGCAAACAATCACAGGGTCCAAAATGTCCTAGCCATATGCATCTTTAAGTAGACACACTTAAAAGTTCTTGCCACCCTTTATGAGCACTTAATAGTGCTCACCTCCCAAAAATCAAGTTGGGCCATGCATGACAACCCTGGTGTAAATATATGTCTACACACCCAAACATCAAGACTAGACTTAAACGTAAACAAAGCAGTACATTGTTTAACCTGTAGCATTCCATAGGCTGGGAATACATTGCGTTAGGAATCTATCCCTTCAGTGAGTCTTGTTTATTTGTTGGTATAGATTTATGTGCCTAGTACAGGTGTATGAAGAGCCCCTGGTTTTGCAAAGGAATAAGAGGCCAAATAGGATTCAATCTTTCAAGACGCGAAAAGCGAGATACAGGTCATTTTGGAGCAGCTGGTGAGCTAATGAATAGATGGAGATGTGTGCTAAAATATTGTCAATAGTTGAAGGATTTAACACTTTATATATATGTGTGTATATATATATATATATATATATATATATATATATATATATATATATATATATATATATATATAGGTTCATAGGTTCATAGGTTTATACTAGGCTATCTGCCCTAAGGCATTTATAAGCCTAGCCCAAATTTTTGTGGCTTACGCCACCCCTTATATGAAAAAATACTGTGCCCATTAGTTTGTTGTGCCTCTGTCCAGCAGTGACACAGAGATGATTCAGGGTAAACCTACGATCTCCCATCCACAGGTCTAGATTTCTCTTGAACAGAGTCAGCGAGGTGCTCTGCCTCACATGGACCGGGATTTTATTCCACAGCATAGGGAGTCTCTGAGTGATAAATCTATCCCTCCAGCACGTCCTATTTATATCCGTGCTAAGGTTTAAGTCGCTTGCTCTAGTGGTTTTGGTGGATTTGGATTTTTGAGGTGGAGCATGTCCATTAATTCCGGGTTGGACATGGCCTTGTATGTCAGGCACATGTCACCTCTGAGCAGACAGTATGCGACTGAATAGAGCTGGAGTTTCTTCAATCTGGCAGCATATGACAGATTTTGGAGTCCCTTTATCCTTTTGGTGAGGAACTTTTGGGGTCTCTCCAATTGCTGCAGATGTCGGGTGAGATACATCCCGAATGGGGCATTGTACTCGATTATTGGTCTGATAAGTGAAGAGTACAGGGGAACAATGACCTCACTAGATCTGGATGTGAATCCCTTCATGATCAGGTGGGCAATGTAGAAGGTCTTTCTAACCACTTTAGCAATGTGAGTGTCAAAAGAAAGGCCACTGTCAACCTGGGTCCCCAGGTCCCTGATAACCTCTTCTGTGCTTAGTGGATTGCCACCTATATGGTAGCTTGGGGTTACCTTGTTTTTCCCGAAGGGTATGACTATACATTTTTTGGCTTTTAACTTCAGGCCATGGCTCTGGCACCAGCTATCTGTTTCCGTGAGTCCCTTCTGAAGGATATCCGTGTCCGATGCACTTTCCACTATGGCACCCAGTTTGCAGTCGTCTGCAAACTTTGTCAGCCAAAGTCCTCCCATGTTGGTCTGTACTTCTGAGAAGTAGATGCCAAACAATAGGGGGCCAAGGACCGAGCCCTGTGGGACACCACTAGTGACCGGCTTGGAGTCTGACACAGCGCCAGCAACTCTAACCCTGTGGGTTCTGTCCTTAAGCCAGTTTGCAACCCATCTTGTGACATATGGGTTTACATTTAAGCTGGTAAGTTTTTCTACAATACCCGAGTGGGGTATTGTGTCGAAAGCCTTTGCAAGGTCAAGGTAGGCTGTATGGACTGCCTTTCCCTCATCAATGGCCTTGGTGACTGTTTCAAGAAGTCGACCAAGTTCAAAAGGCATGATCTTCCCTTGACAAAGCCAAACTGGGTCGGGTCCAATGTCTGCAAGTCCCTATATCTTTGTTTATGAGCTCCATTATGATCCTCTCCATAGCTTTGCAGACTAGACTTGTTAAGCTTATGGGCGGTAATTACCAGGGTCCGTGAGGCGCCTTTGTGGAGTGGGACAACAGTTGCCGTACGCCACTCCTTGGGCACGTATCCTGTGGTAAGGCTGAGATTAAACAGCTGCCTTATGTGCGGGTTTAATTCCTCATTTAGCTCGTGTAGCACACAGCCGGGGACACCATCCGGTCCCATTGATGCTGTGTTTTTAGCTTTAGAGAGAGCAGCTTTCACCTGCGCATTTGAGATGTCCGGGAGGCTACACTTGGCTGGGATAGTTATCTCTCCTTTAGGGGGGGAGGGGGGTGAAGTTTGCACTGAACCTGTCTGCCAGTATGTTGGCAATGTCTGTGGGTTCAGTGATTTTTGTATCATTTTGAACTAATTCTGAGCATATCTGGGAGTTTCCACCCAGGTTCCTAACATAGCTGAAAAAGGCCTTATGATTGTCCTTTGAATCCATGGCAATTTTTCTCTCAAAATTGGCCTTGGTTGATTTTATGAGTGCTCGTATTTTTTACTAATAATGATCAGGGGTGACTTCCCTTTTATGGATTTTGTTCTATCATGTAATAGCTTTCTCCTCTTATTGTAAAGTTTGTTAATGGCTGGGGTCCACCAGACTGGACGTTTGCCCTTTGTGGAAAGAGTCTTGGTTTTATTTGGGATTGCCTGATCCATGCAGTCCTGGAGGTGTTCATAGAAGGCATTTGTAAGGGCTTCCGCAGCTTGGGTTGTGGTTTCCACTGGCTCAGGAGCCTTGAAGGATACCACACCAGTCTTGAGTAGTGTGAAGTTTGCTTTAGAGAAGTTCTTCACTATGGTCTTTTTTGTTTGGGGTGGGGGCGGATGTGGATTTCCAGTGAGATTAGTTTATGATCAGATCTCACCAATGAGGGATATACTTCGGTGTGGAGCATTTTGTCCCCATGTTTGTGACAATGAGATCTAGTATATTTTCTCCTCTCGTGGGAACAGTGACTAGCTGTTCCATGGCATTTGAATTTATGAACTCCAGGAACCGTTGGGCTAGAAAGTTAGGGCTTGAGTAATGTTCCCAGTCTATATTCGGGTAGTTGAAGTCACCCAATATGATGGTGTTTGGAGATACATTTATACCCTCCAGTGTCTTCAGGAAGGCTGTGTGGGGTTCCTGAGTTTGAGAGGGTGGCCTGTAGCATGCTACAATTTGTAGAGCAGTTTTGCCTATGGTTAGTTGCACCTGGATGGTTTCCGAGCTTGTGCGTTGCCACCAACCTGGAGGTGTGGGTATCCTTTATGAATATGGATACACCCTCCTTTTGTGGTGTGGTCCGGTTTTGGGGCCGGAACGCATGATATGAGGTAAAACCTAATAGTGCCGGGTGCTCTCAGGAGCCTTGAACCAGGTTTCAGTTACAGCACAGACATCGATGTTCTCCATACTGAGAAGGGCCTCGAGTGCGTGCATTTTGAGATTTAGACTTCTGGCATTGAGCAGCATTACCCTCAGTTTCTTCCCATTTTTGTTTTCTAGGGTGGTAGGTTTAGAATTTGAGCCTTGCCTAAAAAGGCACTATGGGGTGGCAAGAGCCTTAGCCAATATCCGAATCCCAGGGTGACAGGTGCAAGCCGTCCCTTGCGAAGCAGCGTGGCTTGTCAAGCATGTCATCCCAGGCAGACAGACACTGGATCCCCTTTGAATGACACCAGACATTAAGCCAATTGTTAAAGCTGATCATCTTGTCTCTATATTGTGGCATCATTCTTGGTGAAGGAAGGATACTGCTCAGGGTGAGGGTCATACCTGCCTGGGCTACATAATCAGAGAGCTCCTCTATGTCTCTTTTCATGTAGTCCAGGGAGGTACGTCTCAGGTCGTTCACACCAGCATGGACAATGACTGTCTCATATTTGTACTTGCCGTGGAGTGACCCGAGTGCTTGTGTTATGTGGCGGATTCTAGCCCCCGATAGGCAGCTTACTGTGACCCTCTCCTTGTTCAGCCTGGTGAGTGGGACGTCAGTGTGTCTGACTATGGAGTCACCTATGACAAGTATGTTTGGTGTTGTATTTGGCCTTAAGGGCTGTGACTGCTTTGCACACTGCTTTTGTGGTTTATGTGTTGCTTGTGGGGTGTCTTGAGGTAGCAGTTGTTTGGGTGTCTGCTTTGGAGGCCTCTGCTGTTTAGGTAAATTTTTACTCAGAGCCTCCGAGTATGTCTTTGTGTGTTTATGTGTTTAATTCAGTGGAGTGGTAGCATTATGTGAGGCTGGTTTTGTGGTGTGTGTAGTTGCCTTCTCCTCCTGTCTGGCCTTGCCAGTCCTGAGTTGAGAGAGCTCAGCCTCCAGTTTGGCTAAATAGCTGCATCTCTCGCAAGTATTTGTGTTATGTGGGAGGAGGAGAGGGTTGTCTGTGTACATGAGGCAGTTATAACATTGCCTCAAGATTCCCAGATTCACCAGCTGGACCAGAGAGAAGATTGACAACTGACCTTTGGACATGCTAGAATAATATTGGGAATTCCTTAATTGAAAACAAGGGCCAGTGGGGAGTGTTTGTTTATTTTTGTTAAAAATCATTGGGGCCTTTCCATTTGAGTGAAATGCTTGGATTCGTACATATGAAAGGGACACTGTATTTGATAAGGCATCTGATAAGGAAGAGCATGGTGGTATTATGACTTCTTTGGCTCTTGAAGATATTCCCTTAGAAATGTTCTAGGCCATACAGAAGAATTTCCTGACAATGGTGGAATATGATGATGAAATGAGAGAGAGTTATCCAAGCTACATATTGTTCATTGAAAGATGACACACTGTAACAGGAGGTTCAAAGTGCATGACCCTGCAATTATTTGGGTTTTGTTTTAAACTATTATTAAAAACAGTATAACAATATTGTTAATTGTGCATCAGACAGTATATCCGCTGTACAATTCTCTGCAAAATTCCACGCCTCATCTACTTGAGCATACAAAGTATTTGAGAAGAAAATGTTAAGTAAAATGGGATGTAAAACTGACTCTTGTGGTACACCACTACTGATCACCTATTCTTACTTAGGCATTTAGTCACACAAACTCAATGATCTAGTATTTTTTACTTCAGTTGGTAATCTACTCCATAAATTTGGAAAAAGATTGTGTTACTGATACCTTTATGAGAACAGTCCTTACATTTCATAAAATGTAATCTATCTTCTAAATATAAATTTACCCTGTCTGTTTACTTTGCTGCATAAAAAGGAAAACTCCACCTTGGAATTCAAAAAATGCATTTTTTTAAACTGTTTTACTATATTAAAATAACTCCAGGTATGTCTTATAAAATTGGAGTATGTTTTCCTGCACAAAATGGCAGACACAGGGCCTGACATATTAACATGATCTTGTTTTAATGCATTTTTGTCTCCTTCACAGAACCCATTTCAAAGCCCCATTAAATTAGCCATTCTAAACACAATGTGATGCAGTTCTCCTAGTCCATTAAGATACATCAACAGTTTGAGTCACAGGCATCTTGCAAACCTTCTGTAGTAGGATTGCTTGCATTTTATCCATGAATGATACTCATGTACATTTTTCTCAGAGTCTGTTACAAGCCATTCAGAGCAATTTTACAACACTACCCAAAGAAATTAGCTAAATGTCATGCTTTTGTAAGGACTGACAGTTTGTAGTTCTGTGTTATGAGCATTGACAGACCCTCAACATAGTCTTCCTGAGGTATCAAAGCTAGAACTGCAATCAAAGAGCTGTTAACACTTCATAGGACTTGCTGTGTAACTCACTAGTGTCTGTAGCAGTAGGGAGATTTTTTTTGTTATTCTGAATGTTATAGAATTGTACTGATGTGCTTGCAGTTTTTACTCAAAAGTATTTTACAAGCACAGTACAAAGAAAGTACAACTCTGTGCATACATTCGTTAGTGTTTTTTTAACTGAGCCATCATACTTCACATTTTTCCACTTCTGTTGCATTGCTACCCCTTCATTTATATTGCAACTCACTAACTCCTTCATCAAAACCATAATCCTTGAACGTGACATCAGTTGTTCTGTGTGTAAGTCAACACTCTCTATAAAACTGTTGCAGTTACAGAAAGTACAACTTATGTTTTTTTTTTTTTTTTTATAGTTATCTACTTAGGTAGTCAGCTATTAGGGTTGCCATCTTTTTTAGATGTCCAAAGTGGGACAATCTTACTGAAACTTAAAATTATGTAGGACGACCTGTGCCACCATTAAATAAAATTATTTATTTTCTTCGTGTTACCAAGATAAAGACTCTGAGATATACAGTGTTTGGATATTTGTACTACCTGATATGATATTAAGGTGACATAAATGTAGAATTAAAGATTTTAGTGACATTTAGAGAAAAGTCGGGAAATATTTTTTTCTTGTAAACTATCAGTGCATTTACCATTTTCATGCTCCAGAACAGAAATGCCCAAATCAGGACTGCTCTGCAGAAAGAGAAAGGGCAACCATATCAGCTAGGTGCACCGATAACTGTTTCTCTTCCTGCCTACAATAAAGTCATATCTCTCTGTCTTCTTTATAACAACTGCTGTTATCCTGACATCAGCAGGACTAACTGCTTGTATAGGTTTGGCAGCACTACTTGACAGGATAAACTACAGATTTCTTTGTGTCTGTGGGATATTATGCACAATGGCACAGCAGGCAGTGTTGTTGCCTAACAGCAAGAGGTTCTCTTGTTCAGTTCTTGGCTGCTTACCTTCTGTGTGGAGTCTGCGTGTCCTCTCTGTGTTTTTATGGGCTTTCTCCGGTGCTGCAGTTTTCTCCCACATTCCAAAGACCTGCAAAAGGTGGATTGGAAACTCTAAATTGGCCGTAGATATGAGTGCACATGTATATGTAGTATGGAAGAACAACCATGGCAGGGCTAGCCACCTGGTGGTGTAAACATTGACTCTAGATGATTGTTACTGTTGAAGTGACACCCTGACCCCATGTGCAAAAAGGGATTGTGGATGTATGGATGCGGTATATCATGCTGGTGCAGACAATTTCCCCTGCAAAGTATCTGATACATTAAACTTAAAAAAGTGGGTGGACTTTCTGTTCCTTTGATTCCAAGGTAAGAAAATGGCTGTTTTATAAAGTACTAGTAGGGCTGTGGTACCTAAACAATACTGGAATCATATTATAGGGAGAAAAGCAACCTAAATATTGAGTTAAACTGTAGGAGATGGGAGAAGTTTTCTTTAATTACTAATCCTTCTTATAAATAATTGCAAGACTAACTCATCCTGCTTGCTCAGACCTTTTGCTTTGACGGGTGATTTTATTCTGCTATTTCACTACTCCATCTCTTTCATACTGCTGCTACATTATTGTTTCTGTCTTTGTATCTGATGATCTCGTAATACTGTTTATGGTTGCTTCATCATCTTCACTGAGTATCTTCTGTATGTGCATTATGATTTTACTTTTCTATTTATAGCATCATACTGTGTTAGTTCTTCTATGTACATGTTATTGGTGTTTTTCAACCCTGGTAATCCCCATCAAAAGGGCTTTTTAGGCCCAACAGAACTTCCCAGTTAACTAATAAACAAACAATGAGAAATATTGCTTGAAATAAATCATTTAATAAGTAACTGTTTTAATTTGTTGTTTCCTTACTGAAATTGTTTGCTGCAGTGGACTTGGTCTCTATATCCCATGAGCTAAATACCTGAAAATGTTCATACATTCGTACTTTCCCAGTAAACAAATGTTAAATAAAAATAAAAATAATATAATTACTTAATGAAGGAGGGCTGTAGGAATGAAATATATGCTAATGCAATGACCATTCTTTTCCAGTGTTAGTTTTACCAGTGAACTGAGCGAGATGAATACGTAGCCTTCTAGAAAAACAACTTCAGGCAGAGGTTTGTTGATTTTAATGTGAAAACCCCTTCATTCATTTTACAGAACATGAATGAGACAATAATTTGTATTTCATAGTAATGTAAGCTTGGGATCCTAGAGAGAGAGAGGTATGGATTGCTTTCCTACCCTAAATTTCTGAATGCAATACATTCCTGATTTCAGACATGCCTTAATGTGGATTTTAATTTTTTCTGAAATGACGTTGTGTCTGCTATAGCATGCGAGGTTTGACTTGTGAGTGAACTTTGTTGCTTGCTACACAGAATTAAACCCCGGATGTATTTTTCTTTCCCTTAGCATCATTATTGCTTCTGTAGTTCACTTTATTCACTACTGAACTGGTAACTGAAACTGACTTAGAAGTAAACATGTCCTCTCAATTCATACTCGTATATCAAGTGTATAGATATTCAAAATGTTGAACAACTAAAACACTACACAGAAAAAGATCAACCACAAAAGGTTGAAAAGAGTAACCTGATGAGATCACTGTACAGGGAGGACTGGTGTTTTGCCCTTTCCCTGTTGAGTGCAGGCTCAGAATTGAAATATATAATTAGCAGGAGGGGTTGAGGGTGCAGCCCCCCATGCATGGGAGTGCAGGAGGGCATGCCCCCCTGCATATGATATGTGTCTAGTTTTTCAGTGTTTTGTAGTAGATTTTTTGCCATTCAGTATTTTGACCATTTGACATTTTGAATGCATTCCATATATATATAAATCTGTGTATATTTGTGTGTTTGTGTGTTTATGCAGAAATAATTATTAATCAGTATATACATTTATATTGCAGTCCAGGGGGATCCTGTAATCTGCATAGATTCTACCCAGATTTATGCCAAATATGATACATATCTGACTTAATTTTGTATAATTACAAGTTTATGTAAACAAAAAATATTTAAGTACTCTAATCACTATTTCCCAAGCAAGTGTTTGCATGTGTACAGTAAGCCCTTTTTTATGAATGATATATGTGACATCCCTGCTATGGACCAGTAATCAAGAAGCCTTAATCCTCACCACTGACACTGAAGAGGGACGTTCACTTGGAACAAAAATAGATACACACAGTATTTACAGATGTAGTTCTCTACACCAAGCACAATTTCCTTTAAGAGCACATGGGGAGTACACGCAGTCCAGGGGCTGGGTTTGTCTCTCTCTCTCTCTCTCTCCAGGCCCCCAATAAAGCTTCCCACTGGCACAGCTGTAGAATCAAGTGTGAAACCAGTGGTCAGTATCCCTGCTCCAAGTAGCTAACACACACACTTTTTGAGATTTGATTTTCACACACACACACACACACACACACACACACACACACACACACACACACACACACACACACACACACACACCTGGGAAAACTGGCACAGATTTACTAGCTCTGCTACCTTTGCACTATAAGGTAGTTATACTGCCACCAGCCAACTCTTCAAAGGCTCTTACAAGGGTACCCAATTATAATGAGTAAATTTAATGCTAATATATATGGTAGTGCTTGACCAATGCATCAAGGCTTTCAGGAGCGGCCACAGTGTCACCCAATAAATATAACTACTCTCAAATGTTAAAATATTCTTTAAAAGACCAGCCACAATGAAAAGTTTAAATATATTTAACAATAAATAATAAAAAGAACATGAAGATACTGAATATCTATTTACAATAAACACCAGAGTTTCAGGCACAGGAGATATTACAAATAACACAGATGGATAGATTCACACAGATATGCAAAAACAGTACTTAACTAATCTCACTATATTTTCCTGACTGATCTAAAGAATTACTAGTTCACTTAGTAGAGCAGGGCAAGACAAAGTGGGTGAGTGGTCATTCTTCTTGGTCAGGTTTTAAAAACAGACTGCCCTAAGACTTCTATCTCATCTAATATTAAAACATAATTTATTTCAGTGCTGAATTACAGAACAACATCACCTACATCTGGTCATCTGACTTTGGTTCCTACACTACCCCCTTTGCTAGAAAATGAACCAGAATTTAGCACATATGTGTTACCATGCACACAGATAGAGCTTTGCTGAGATGTGTTATAGCATCTGAAAACTATAAAACTATTTCAAAACTTCCACCCTTCCAGGGTAGCAATTAGTTCACCCCTAAGGACAATACAGTAGGATTTCTAGTCCTGGTTTTCATAGACATTTCATCTCTGGCTGCAGTCATATACAGGGTGGGAGGTTGGCATACTGGCTAAGGTGTTCACCTTATAGGCAGAAGGTGCAGCATTTGATTCTCACATGGGGTAATCAGCTGGACTTGGAATGGCCTACAAGGACAGTTAGCCTGGTACTAATGTATGAACTTATAATTTGGGAGGTTGGTATAATGGTTAAGGTGTGTACTTTATACACACAAAGTGCAGGGTTTGATTCTCACATGGGGTAATTGGCTAGGCTTAAAATGACCTACAAGGGCAGTTAGCCTAGTACTACTCTATGAACCTATGAACAATCTTTTTGGCCTAAACCAGGTAATTTAATTTCAGACTATTTTTCAACGTTAGCTGGACTGAAATTAACCTCTTCTCTTCTAGTATCTTCTGTTGCAATATATTCATTTCAACAGTTACAATACAGTCTGACATACAGGCATATTTCTTTCCAGTCCAGCAGGACCTACTGTTGCTATATTTTTAACATAGGCAGCTTTACAAATACATTTTCAACACAAGCATCTGTACAAATCAGTTTGATATACATATGCAAAAGAGCAAAATAGGCACTCTAGAAAAATGACCAGAACCTAGTATGTTAAAAACGCAATTTAATATTCCAAAACCCACAAGTAAATGTGCTTTACTTGTGGTTTTTGGAATATTAAATCGTGTTTTTAATTTACTAGGTGCTGGTCATTCTTCTGGAGTGTCTATTTTGCTCTTTTGTGTTTGGTTTCCTTTTGGCACTTTGTTCTCTCACTTTTTTTGGATACGTGATATACAAATGACATCATTCGTTACAAACCACCAGTTAGCTATGTTGACATATGTTACACATCTACTGCCCTACTTCTCCTGCCACAGCTGGCACTACCTTATATTGTCACATCCCCCCACCCTTTGAAGACTCAAGCCAGTTTTTCAAGTGACCCTTGAGAAATGTGGCTTAAGGGATATAAGCCTGTCTGCGAACAAATTAACCCATACTTTGTCTGGAGAACCCATCTGCATTGGCATTGCTGACCCCACTACAGTGCTGCACTGTCATGTCATATGCCTGCAACCTTAGGCTCCAGCTTAATAATTTGGCATCTTGCTGGCTGGCTTGATATAGCCATAGATGCCTCTCAGACTCCTCCTGCCATCCACTGCAAATACTCAGCACCAGGGCCTTCCTATCATTGTAAGGCTTCATCATGTTAACGTGGTACAATTTGTGCCCCTCCCACCTTCCTAGCAGGTTTACTATGTAGTTAACATCACTGACCTTCCTTACCATTTCAAAGGGTTCCTCCCAAGCTGTGTACAATTTATTGTGTCTGACAGGAATGAGCACCATAACCTGCTGTCCCACAGCATACTTTCAGACTCAAGCATTCCTATCATACCAGAACTTGTTCTGCTGTTGGGCTCCTGCCAGGTTCTCCTGGGCCAAGCCCATGACCTCCTTAAGCCTTGTCCTAAGGTTTAGGATATATGCCACAACAGACTCCTTGTGGAATTCACACTCACCATCCCACTCATCACAAATCAAATCTAAAGGCTCCGTCAACCTATGCCCATACAGAAACTCAAAGAGTGAAAAACCTTTGGATTCCTGGGGCAACTCTGTATGCAAATAGCTGATAAGGCAAATACTTGTCCCACTCTCTCTTAAACTGATCTACAAATGCCTGTAGCATGGTCTTTAGTGCAGAGTTTAACCTCTCCACAAGACCATTATTCTGGGGGTGGTAGGGGTTGGTCTTTAGATGCTTCACCCCACAGTGCTCCCACAGACAAGCCATCAGGTCTGACATGTAATTGGCACCCTGTCAGTCATCAGTATTTCTCTTGGGAAACCTACCCTGCTGAAAATCTCTAACAAAGCATTTGCCATCTTCTCTGCCTTTATGGAGGACAGATCCACTGCCTCAGGGTATCTAGTAACAAAATCTACTACCACCAGGATCTACTTCTTCCCTGTGAAACTTGGGGTACTCAGAAGCCCCACAATATCCATAGCTACCCTCTGAAACAGCTTCTCAGTCACAGGCAAAGGCCTTGCCTACTTTTTGGCACTGCTCACAGGTCCTGCAGTACCCTGTTACATCCCTTGCAATTCCAGGCCAATAAACATTCTGCAGAATATGTCTCTTGGTACACTTTATTATGCCCATATGAACTACAAAATGAATGTCTTGGGCTATGAAAAGAAGACCCAGATGGTAGACTCTGGGCACTACCAACTGCTGTATTACCTCACTCTCTAGCCCTCCCTCAGGGGTCCACTCACTATACTGTAATCTTTTGTTCCAGTAAATACACTCCACTTTTCCTTGAGGATCAGGTGCCTCCCTAGCTACCTCTTTTCAAGTCTCTTAGTGTAGGGTCTGAGAGCAGAGCCTGTCTCGTCTCTGTCTTTGTGACCCTTCCCAGCTCCCTTTTCTTAAGAAGTCTGGTATCATCTAACAGCAGTGCCTCACTGTCACCCTGGGTACTACCACTCACCTCTGCCATTGCAGTCACCTTGTCCAAGGGACTATCAGCGCCTACCAGCAGCTGTGGCTCACCTTCAGGCTCACTGCTACAGGGCATCTCCCTCCCTGAAATAGCCACCTCATGTAACTGTATGCACACAAGATACAGCATTATCAAAATCATTCCCTATCAGGACTTCTGCAGGGATATCCTCAAACACACCTACTTGCTTGCTTGCTTCCTTTACTACCCTCCAAATCAAGGTAAACCCTGCCCAAAGGCATTTGGAATGGGGTCCCTCCTAAAGCTCTGACTGGAGTGGCCTGCAGTGGACTGCCCAAGCAAGGCAAACTTCCTTAACTGCAGGCTTCACAATGGTTATGCCAGAGGCTGCATCTCTCTTAACAGTGGCCTGTTTTCCATCCACTACGATTTCCATCCACTAAGATAGGATCTAAACTCTGGTGATAGTTTGGTACCACTGTTGTCTCAAAACAACTAACCAGTGACATACTGTTATTCCTACTTTTGGCTCCCACACCTTTTGTTCCCCACCTTACTTCCATGGACATTTGTATGCTACATGGTCTCACTGGTTACATTTAGAACATCTAACCCTTTATCCTGGCCATGTAACTGAACTAGTGGCTTCTCCTGTCACTGGGGGACTCTGTTGGGGTAGTCTAGGCTGCCCACCATGGGTTCCTTTATATCCATTTGCAGCACTAAGTATCCCCTTCTTGTGCAGTTATGCCCTGCTTGCTAAGTAGAGATCCCCTTTTTCCCCAGCTCATCTGCAGAGTTACATTCCCTTTCTGCCAGCCAGATTCCCATGTCCTCAGGCAAAGTGCTGAGGGCTTGTTCCCTCACCAAAAGGTCTGCCAGCCTTTCAAATGTGGTGACCTGACACCCACTCACCCACCTATGAAAATAAGTGCTTAATTCAGCAGTATAATCACATACACTTTCATTTGCCTTGCCTCTATGCTCACAAATTTTTTTTCTGTAAACGTCACGTGTTAACCTAAAACATTCCAATAAACATTGTTTTACTTTATCATAGTTTACACAATCAGTATTAGACAATTTAGAAACAGCAGTTACAGCTTTACCATGAAGTAAGGGGGTCAGGAACCATACCCAGAGCTCGTGGTCAACATTATACTGTTTACATACTCTTTTAAATATATGCATAAAATTATTAAAATTATCACCCTCTGTAAATTATGGAAGAAATGTACTAACCTTTATTTATTTATTTATTTTATTTACCAGGATAGTCCGACTGGACTAGCAGCCCATTTTCAGTGGAGGTCCAGGGGAAAAGCTCTAAGGAAAAAAATAACAAGAATATAAAATACTGTACATAAACAGAAGATAGTAATATACAGATTAAACAGGTTCATAGATTAGATTCATAGATTAGTACTAGGCTAACTGCCCTTGTGGGCCATTTCACGCCTAGCCAATTACCCCATGTGAGAATCAAACCTTGCACCTTGTATCTGTAAGGTAAATACCTTAACCATTATGCCATCCTCCCACCCTAGTAATAAACATTATATATAAAATGTAAGGAATTAACATTATTAACAGAATTAACAAAAATAATGCAGTTACAATGTATACAGAGTTTAATGATACCAACAAATTTTTGGCAGATACATGCTATAAGGCTCGGCAGAGTAAAAATGTAGAAAGGAAAAGTGAGGAAGGTAAGAAGAGATTTAATAAAAAGGAACAATTAGTAATATGAAGAAGGTTAGAGAAAAGATTAAGAGGAGATCTGATAGGAGGATTCAGTAAAGGCAAAGTGAAGAGTGAGAAAAGATAAAGTTAGCTAGAGGAAACACAGGAGCAGAGCCAGTTAATATTTAGATGTTCTTTAAGAAGGAGTTTGACTTTGGCAGTAGTAGGGGTATTTAGTATATGTTGGGGAGTGCTGTTCCAACCTTTTGCAACTTGATTTACAAATAAAGAGTCATCAAAAGAGTTGAAGCATTTCTTGGATTTTAGAAGTAGTTTGTTGGATGAGCGGAGGGTATGGGTTGCATTGGAAGGCTGGACTAGGTTCATTAGCACTGGGCAAGCTTCTGGTTGATGTAAGATGTTGTGACCAATTATTAGTTGATTAAGAGTGAGAAGAATTGGTAGCTCCAGCCACTGTAGTTGTTTCAGGGCTATACAGCGGTGGGTTCTATTTTGGAGGCCAGCAGCAAAGCGAGCAATTTTATTTTCTAAGATTAGTGAAGATGGGAGAGCCATACATTAGTGTGGACAGAAGATGTGCTCTGACTAAGGCTTGTCTAGTTGAGGCAGTAAGGTCTTGACCTATAGAGGCAGCCAAGCTTGATATGTACTTTTTTATGGTAAGGGCTATGTGCTTATCATATTTTAGGGCACAGTCTATTGTGGCACCAAGTAACTTAGTACTATCTACTGGTTCAATTACAGTGCTGTTGGATGAGAGTATGTGAAGTGGAGGAGGTACTGTGGATTTATTATTGGAGAATATCATTAGCTTTGTTTTGTTAGAGTTTATTATGAGTTGTCTTTCTTTGAGGAACTGTTCAATGTCAGAGAAGGCAGTCGGCAGTCTGTGTCTTAGATATAAGTTCGGGGAGGGAAGGGGCTGTGAAGATAACAGTGGAATTATCTGCATATTGTATGATGGTAGCATGTGTGGATGCTTAGCTAAGATTGTTTGTAAATATGGAGAAGAGTAGAGGCCCAAGAATATAGCCTTGAGGAACTCCTACAGTAATAGGAAGAGGGTAGAGGTCTCATCCTTCCAAATAACTGCTTTTTAGTGGTCAGATCGATAGCTATGAAACCAGGTAATGGATGATAGTGAGAGATGGATAGATGATAAATCTTACAGAAGTTTTTGATGGGATACAGTGTCAAATGCTTTTGACAGACCCAAGAAAATAGAAGAGACAAGGTTGTTACAATGTCTATAGTGGGAGATGGTGTCTGTAATACGTAATAGGGCTGTTGTGGTGCTATGTTTTGGTCTAAAGGCATGTTGAGATTTGGAGAGAAGGTTATTTTGTACAAGATAGGATAGTAGTTGAGTATGAATGTATTTTCAAGTATTTTGCCAAGAGGTGACAGTATGGCAATGGGTCTATAATTTGATAAATCAGTGGATTGGACATCTTTGTGCAGAGGAATGATATGGGCGATTTTACAGAGTATTGCTACATATTGTTTAGTAATGGAGCAATTAATAAGTACTGAAACTGGGTATGAGATAGAGTCAGCTGCTAGTCTAAGAAATTCACTTGGGTGTTGATCTACTGCAAGTCTGGTGGGTTTCAGTTGAAGAAGGAGTTTTTTGATGTATGCTGAATGGTCTGAAATGAGAAAGCTTCAGATTCATGGACACCAATTGTGTATATGGTTAGAGGGATATGGGTACTGCTGTTTACTAAGGACAGGATGGAGTTGATGAAATGAGAGCTGAAGTAGGCAGATATGCTTATGTTGGGATTAAGGTTGGTTGGTGAAGACATGGTGGATTGTCCTGGATTTAATAGCTGTTTAATGGACTGCCAAATCTTCTGGGGGTTATTTTTATGTTTTTGTTGAATCTGGATGTAGTAGGTTTTTTGTCTGATCGAACTTGATTTTTGGCTAAGTTACGTAACTGTCGGTAGCTGAGGAGGGAAGCTTGGGTTTTGGAAGACTGATAGTTTAGCCATGCCCTGTCTCTTTGTTTCATTATATTTATGGAGTCTTTAGTTAGCCAATGAGCTGGTGTGGATTTGCAATGTGCTTTTCTAATAGGGGCTAGTGATTTTAAGATGTTTAAGAATGAGTTGTTAAAGTAGATGACTGCCTCATCAATGAGAAGTTGTTTTAAGGGAGACTATGTGTGATGTTTTAAGAGTGAGTTAAAGATATCTTTGGAAAAATATGTTTTGGTACGGATATACTTGTAG
The DNA here is from genome assembly GCF_019279795.1 of Protopterus annectens. Taxonomy (NCBI): domain Eukaryota; kingdom Metazoa; phylum Chordata; order Ceratodontiformes; family Protopteridae; genus Protopterus; species Protopterus annectens. Next base: position 582,213,739 of record NC_056730.1, on the reverse strand, counting down.
AAAGTGGTATTTGTTGAGTGTGCTTTGTGCCTAATTAAATAGGTGGGGGAATGATCACTAAGGGAATCAGTGAGGTAACCAGATTGAGAGCATAGGTTAGGGTGATTGGAGAGTATCCAATCAAGTATGGACTGTTTATTATTATGTGTGTCAATTCTTGTAGGAGTAGTAATAAGTTGGGAGAAACCAAACAGGTTAATATGATTTGTTGGATTTATACAAGTGCATGTGGACCAGTCCAGATTAAAATCACCTAAGATTATTATTTCCTGATTGACGGTAGTGGAGGCCCAGTTAAGCAGGTTTTCTATTATAAGACTATTGTTTCCAGGGGGGAGATATATTGCTATGATGATGATGATGATGGACTTCTTCATGTTAAGGTGAAGACATGAGATTAGTATTTCAGAGTCAGAAGCTAGGGGTAGGTAGAATACAGTTGTTGCAAGTTAACACTGTTCTTATAGATGATTGCTATTCCACCCCCGCATTTGTGTATTGTGTCAGCCTGGGGATATTATAACCTAAGGGCAAGAATTCATAATTTTTGTTATAATTTTTTAGCCAAGTTTCAGTAATTGTTACAATGTCTGGGGAGTACAGTGACAGGGCAGCATGGAAGTCAGGTACGTTATTTAGAATACTTCTGAGGTTAATATTAAGGATTAGTAGGTCAGAGGAAATACATGTTAAGGGAGAGGGGTTTGGCAGGTGTTGTGGATAGTGTGAGTGTAAGGGTTAGGACCTGGATTCAGTTGAATGTCACCACTAAGATAAAGTTGATAGGATTTGAGTAAGAAGGTGAGTGAGGGTTTGATAGAGACTCTGTAGTATTTATGTAGAATGTGTGGGGTTATATGAGTGGAAGGGTATTTAAGTGTGAATAGTTGGAGTGGTGTGTTATAGAACAGTCGTGGTGGTATGTTGATGTACGTGAATAGGTAATATATAGGAGGATAGGCAGGTTTAGTAGATGTGATTGTATACAAGAGTTGAAGGTGGTGAAAGGAGGTAAGGTGGTAAAGTGTGAGTAAAGAGAGGAGAGACACAGTAGGTTGTAGAATATTGATAATTGGAGAGTGGAGAATGGACATCAGAGATGAGCAGATTGTTAATGTATTACTGTGAGTACAGGAAGTAAGGATAGAAGAGAGTGGAAGGGTTGGGAAGAGTAGTTTGGTGTAGGTGAGAGCAGAGTAGGAGTGATATTAGGAATACAGTGGATTAGGAGAGTAATTAAGAGAGTGGTGGAAGAGATTAGATGGGAGGTGGGAGGGATAGATTAGCTAAGGATATGATTGGTGGAATAAGCAGAGGGTGTAGTGTATGGATGAATACAGGGAGAGATAGACAAGCTGTGGATGTGATTGGTGGAATAAACTGAGTGTGTGGTGTATGTAAGTATAAATCTGGGGTAAGTGCAGAGCCCAGGTAAGTGAACTGTAGTCCAACAAAAAAACTATCTGTCAAACGGGAGACCTGAGTAAATACAACAATACAAGTCTATAAGCTAGAGAAAGAATTGGGAAATAGTCTGAGTATTCCAGTCGGGAGATTGACAAGCTAACTAGAATGACATAACAGAAAAATACATCACATAAGAACAGCTTTAAAATAAAGGCTACAGTTAGAAAAAAACTGCTACAAGTGATTAAAAGCTTACACTGGGAAAAGACAGGCTAGGCAAGGAAAAGTAGACAGGAGTGTTTAAAGGTGTCGGTAAGTTAGAGGCTATAGTTAAATATAACAAGAACAGTAGAGGCCAAGTATTGTTTGTGAATGGGAGGTGTAAAGAAGAAAGAGAAATTCTCAAAGAGAAATATGAAAGAGGGTACAGCGGAAGTTTACTAAGAGTAAAACAGTAAGGGCAGGTTATCAAACAGTAAGAAAAATTGGGGGGATCACATAAAACATCCCAATGGTGTGCTGCACTTTACAGGGTTTCAAAAAACAGTTAATAATTATAAAATATTGTTAACATATATGCAGTGGTCAAAAATGGCAAGCTGAACAGCTAGTCAGGTTGTTTTCTTTTTGTTTGTTTTGTTTTTTTTAATTTTTATTTTCACTGGTCGGAAGGTTCACAGGATAGAGGGAATAACCAGCAGCTGATCCTGTAAAAAGGAAGAGAGAAGACAATGGACCAATTAAAAACCTAGATACCACTTTAAGTTACTCTAGAAGATTTACAGGCAGTCAAACAACTAGAGACAGAAAAGAAAAAAGGAATAAGTAAGAAGCAAAATTGTAGAGAGTAGCACAAAAATAAAGTAAGAATAGAAGTCAGGCAAATGCAGAAAATACGGGGAAAATACGAGAGAATAATATATAAGTGATACAGTGGTTTGAGCAGAGCAAAATTAGTACTAGAATAGAAGTGGGTAATAAGCGGGAGAGAGAAATTGGAAAAAGCAAGTAGAAAGGGAAGAACAGAGGAAGAAAAAGGTTTTCAATACAGAAAGAGAGACTAAGTAATTCAAAACTTAAATAAACATAAAACAAAATAGTTACATGTAGTACAATAGCCTTTATAGGAGAAGCTATGTATGTAGCAACTAAAAAGAGGTTAAAGGCATATTAACGCTAAAAGCTATTTTAATAATGTACATATATACGCAAGCTAGATCCCATTATTCATGAAAAGCACGTCTAAATTATCCTAGTACATCAGATAATATTTATATGAAGGACTATACACTCAACAAGGTACATATTGTCGAAGAACATGGAACATCTGCTAACCATCAGGTAAGTATGAATTAAACAATGATGAGGGACATTAAACTAGCAGATGCTCATCAAACACAATCCGGGCCTAAAATATTACACTAAAACCCCAAGTGATTGGTAACTAGTATGCAATGAAGGCACTAGCGGGTATAACTCCCAGTGAAGCAAACGCTACAAGAAAAAACTCTTCATATACATGGAATACCACACAAGCACTCTCACTGCAGAGTTGACCATAGAAAATAGTGTCTTACATGCAAGAGCACAGTCTCGTAGAGTGCATGTATCGAAATATTGGTTATGAATCTCAGTGGACACCAGGGAAAGGTAAAACAATCAAAACAAACTCAATACCGTACATAGATATAACTGGATACAAAGATACATTAATAACACTGCAATATCCACGTAAGCAGGTAGGCTTATTTTATCAAAAAAACATCAAATAAGCACCTGAATACAGTCAGAGCACACACACCACCAATGAATACTGTTATTCCGGGAAGTAGTAGGGATGAAAATTGGCACGGAAAAACTAAGTATAGAATATGAACTCACAGTGCATCATGGGAAAAAGATGGATTGGGAAGTAATTGGCAAATGTAGGAGAAACTCCCACAACAGAGCCCAGATAAGTGAATTGCAGTCCAACAAAAAAACTATCTGTCAAATGGGAGACCTGAGCAAATACAATAATGCATGTCTATAAACTAGAGAAAGAAATGGGAAATAGTCTGAGTATTCCATTTGGGAGATTAATAAGCTAACTAGAATGACATAACAGCAAAATAGATTACATAAGAATGGCTTTAAAATAGAGGCTACAGTTAGAAATAAACTGCTACAAGTGCTTAAAAGCTTTCACTGGGAAAGGACAGGCTAGCCAAGGAAAAATAGATGGCAGTGTTTAAAGGTTTCAAGTAAGTTAGAGGCTATAGTTAAATATAGCAAGAACAGTAGGGACCAAGTATGGTTTGTAAACGGGAGATGTAAAGAAGAAAGAGAGAAATGCTCAAGGAGAAATATGAAAGAGGGTACAGCTAAATGCTACAATGGAAGTTTACTAAGAGTAAAATAGTAAGGGCAGGTTATCAAACAGTAAGAAAAATTGTGGGGGGGGGGGGCAGAATAACATAAAACATCCCGATAGTGTACTGCACTTTACAGGGTTTCAAAAACCAGCTAATAATTATAAAATATAGTTAACATACATGCAGTGGTTAAAAACAGCAAGCAGAACAGCTAGTCAGCTTGAAATTTGATGACAGTGTTTTTTTTTTTTCTTTTTCTTTTCACTGGTCAGAAGGTTCGCAGGCTAGAGGGAGTAACCAGCAGCTGATCATGCAATGGTCAAAAACAGCAAACAGAACAGCTAGTCAGGTTGAAATATGATGGCAGAGTGTTTTTTTTTTATTTTTCTTTTCACTGGTTGGAAGGTTTGCATGATAGAGGGAGTAACCAGCAGCTGATCATGCAATGGTCACAAGCGGCAAGCATAACAGCTAGTCAGGTTGAAATATGATGGCAGGATTTTTTTTTTCTTTTTATTTTCACTGGTCGGAAAGTTTGCAGGACAGAGAGAGTAACCAACAGCTGATCCTGAGACAAATATACATTTGGTATCTTTCAGATCCTCAGACAAAACAGTCCTGCATCTTTGCAGTGAGAAATATGTGCAAAATATGATTTTAAAAATTGTACTACCAAAATAGAGACTGTCAGTTCCAAAAAGTAGTTGTGTTGCTTCGGGGGTTCAGTTATTCCCTTCCCCATTACCTCCATGATCCTGATGAAGAGTCAGCATCTCCCTATAATGTTGGTGCTGTTTCTCCTTTGCTTCAGCCTCCAAATGTCGCACTTTCTCATTTGCTTCAGCCTCCAAATGCCACAGTCTCTGCTGATTCTAATTCCATCTGCTTCTCTTTTTCCTCAGTCTCCAAACACTGCAGTCTCTCTGCTGATTCTAATTCCAAACATTTGGCCTCCAATTCAAATCTCATTAACTCCAGATGGATATTTAAGTCCTCTGAGGAAAAGGTGAGCCTATCTTGTTTCTGAGGGCTGCAAATCCCCATCACCAGACTGGTTGTTGGTCCATGCTGCAGCTGCAATTAAGGCTGAAATAATTTTCTCTTTAGTCAGGTTGGCATCCCCCAGTCCTTTGGCTTCTCACACCTTGGCCAGCTGGTTCTTTGTCAACTTGCCATAATCCTCTGCTAACATCTTTGCCTGCTTTCTCTGACTAAACTAAATTAACAAAAAATAAATAAAGCTGTTGTGAAAAATGAAACTCTGTATGTTTACCTTGTGGCTGCTAAGAGTACACACACCTTCCGTAACAACTGCCTAGAGGCTACAGAGGTTCAGTTAGTATCCCACCACTGCTCACCAATATGTGATGTCCCTGCTCTGGACAGTAATCAAGGAGCCTTAATCCTCACCATTGATACTGGAGAGGGACGTTCACTTGTAACAAAAATAGATACACACAGTATTTCCAAATGCAGCTCTCTGCACCAAGCACAATTTCCCTTAACAGCACACAGGGAATACACTTAGTCTGGGGGGTAGGTTTCTCTCTCTCTCTCTCCAGACCCTCAGTAAAGCTCCCCACTGACACAGCTGTAGGGCCGAGTCCTCAGCTGAGTGTTCCAGGCCAAATCCTTCACCACCCACTCTGTGAAACCAGTGCTCTTTGTCCCTGATCCAAGTAGCTGACACACACACACACACACACACACACACACACACACACACACACACACACACACACACACACACATTTTCACTTTTTGAGATTTGATTTTCACACACACACACACACACACACACACACACACACACACACACACATTTTCACTTTTTGAGATTTGATTTTCACACACACACACACACACACACACACACACACACACACACACACACACACACACACACACACACACACACAAACACACACCTGGGAAAGGCTGGCACAGATTTACTACCTCTGCTACCTTTGCCCACACTATAAGGTAGTTATACTGCCACAAGCCAACTACTGTAAGGCTCTTACAAGGGTACCCAATTTTACTGAGTAAAATTAATACTAATACAAGTGGTAGTGTTTGACCAATGCATAAAGGCTTTCAGGAGTGGCCACCGTGCCACCAAATAAATATCAGTACTCTTAAAGTTTAAAATATTCTCTAAGACCAGTCACAATGAAAAGCTTAAATATATTTAATAATAAATAATAAAAAGAACAAGAAGATATGGAATATCTATTTACAATAAACATCAGAGTTTCATTCACAGGAAATATCACAAATAACACAGATGGATAGATTCACACAGATACAGAAAAACAGTACTTAACGAATCTCATTATGTTTTCCTGAGTGATCCCTAGTTCACTTACTAGAGCAAGGCAAGATGAAATGGGTGAGTGGTCTTCCTTCTTGCTCAGGTTTCAAAAACAGACTGCCATGAGATTTCTGTCTCCTCTAATATTAAAACATAATTTCAGTGCTGGATTACAGAATGACCTCACATATATCTGGTCATCTGAATATGCTTCCCACAATACCCCCTTTTTCTAGAAACTGAACCAGACTTTAGCACATATTAGTTACCATACACACAGATAGAGCTTTGCTGAGATGTATTATAACATCTGGAAGCTATAAAACCATTTTAAAACTTCCACCCTTCCAAGGTAGCAATTAGTTCACCTCTAAAGACAATACAGTAGGATTTGTAGTCATGGTTTTCACAGACATTTCATTTTAACAATTTCAAAATTTTTTAGAGTCCCTTTCTATAATTAGGGCTTTAGAATTTTCTGCTGCAATTAAACCTTCAATTTTAGTGCTTTCTAATTACAATTTCCGTTCTAATTCTGCAAATGATATATGTTCTTCATCTAACTCAACAATGGGTTCATTAACACATTCACCTTTATTATCTTCCTCTCATTCAGGTTCTGTTTCTGACTTACAAGAGTACACAGATTTTTAAAATAATACAATCTTGGGGGGGGTCCCTTTTTTCCCCTTATGTTAACACTTTATCCCATGTCTGTGCTTTCCTGCTTTGAATATTTGAATATATAATTTTTTGGGGTCATATTAGAAGAATGAAAACCCTAAACCGCGAACACTCACATGAGTGAAAATGCCAGTGATCGAAGTTGCTATTGTGGGGGCTGTGTCCCAGACACACCCCTGCTAACTATATATTTTAACTCCAAGGTCGCACTACAGTGAGGAAAGGGCAAATATCCCACTCCTCACTGTAAAATGACCCCGCAATCCCACTTTCGATTCCCGGCATTTTCGCTCATGTGAGCGTTCGCGGTTTAGGGTTTTCGTTCTTCTAATATGAACCCTATTTTTTTTTATTTGAGGGATTTACAAAAGTGTTGTTATCTATCATTACTGAACAGGGAAGTATTTAAGGCTGATATGTTTTATATTTACTGTTAGCCGCATTTTTTTTTTTTTTTGTTATCGACAGTTTTGATCAAAAGACAGTTATATTTATTGTGGGCATTGTGACAGGCTTAGTGCAGTGCAGACATACTCTGCAGGAGGTCTGCATGTTTGTATGATGCATCAGTGTTTGCTGTGAACCGACTCAAAGACATCAAAATAGGCTATCCAGGAGTCTGTATCATGAGGATATCAGTTTATATAGCATATGAGGAAAAGGAATCAAGTATTAAGTTAAATTTACTGATAGTACTAGAAGATCTCATATTTGTTGGGACTTAGGAGGCAATTTCGCAGTTTGCTCACTTGACAATAGAAGAGTCTAGATTTCAAGTTAGAGGACTGGTTTTAAGAGCAAGTAGAATATCATTGTTCCTTGTGTATTGTCTATATTACTTGAAATTTATATCCAAGACAGTTCATAAAAATGCATGCCTAGAGGATTTAAAACCTGATAACAGAGAAAGACTCTCAGTATAACCAAATCTTCTCAAAGGAATGACTTTTTCAGTGTAAATTCATTGTATATGTTCCATAGTGGGCTTACTGTCAAATGGATATGACAATGGATTACTGAATTATTATATGTATGGTAAATAGTTACCATGTATCCTGCTTTTTGATCCAGTTATGTAACTTGTCTTACAGTTTAAATCTGTCATTTGTTTTTTTTTAGTTGTATTTGTATTTTTAGTTATAGTATTGATTACTTGTTTGTGAAACATGTTTCACTATTCATTATTATGAATGCATCTATTTCAAAATGTCATCTTTGTTATTTTCTGTCTAGTGTACTCTCCAGGGCTGAGCCTGAAAGTGGCCCACTCAAGTCAGTGTTCTATCCAGGTCAACAAATGGAAATAAATAACCTCTCGATGTCACCCATAAAATAAGAAAGTACAGTTGTGTAAGATATTTCCATAACAGTAGATGTTCTCTTTACTGTTGCTGTATTCATTACAATAGGGATCCCCAGCCAAGGGCAGCCTACATCCTGTCAGTATACGAAAGCCTTTAGGTTCCTCTAAGGTACACCATACATCACACTTATGCTCCTTGTATAGTGTAGGGCATAAAGGTGATGTCTGGATGTACCATCCTGAGAACTGATAGCCCCAGTAGGAGCACCAGTCCAAGGAGTACAGAGGTAATCAGTACATCCAGAAGAGAAAAGGACCAGGGGGAGGAGGGGGGAGTGAATACTGCAACAGTGAAGAGAAGGGCATCTACTGCTATGGTAAGATCTTACACAACTGTACTGTGTCACTGTTGCAGTATTCACTACAATAGGGAGAGTGCCAAAGCTCATGAAGAAGAAAGTGAGGAGGAAGGACCAGCAGAGCTCTCTAGGAGCCCAAGAAGGATGTCCCTATCAAAACCACCTTTAGCTCTGAAAATTGAATCCAACTTGTAGTGCTTGGTAAATGCACCAAAAACCAGGTAGCTGCCTCAAGAATAGAGTTAGTATCCAAATCCTTGAAAAAGGCACCAGAAAAAGCCACAGCTCTAGTAGAACAAGCTTTAATGCTGTAGTAGAATGAGCCTTAACAGAAGAAGGAAGGCTCTTATCATGAAAGGATTAACAAAAAGAAATGGCTTTAGAAATCCAAGAAGAAATTGTTTTTTTTTTGGACACAGCCAGTCCTAAGGACCTAGGATGAAAGCAAACAAAGAGCTGATCAGATTTATGAAAAATCGAAGTATCATACAAATAAAACTTGAGTTGTCTATGCACATCCAACATGTGCAGCACCTTCTCACTGGCAGATTGCAGAGAAAGGAAAAAAGTGGGCAAATGAATTGACTGATTAAGGGACAACTAATTCACCACCTTGGGTGTAAAAGAAGGGTTAGTACGAAGGGACATCCTGCCCATATGAAACATCAAAAAAAGGAGGATAAGCCATAATGGCTTGAGGCTCAGACAACTGTCTGGCAGAATTAATGTTTAACAAAAGGACAGTCTTCCAAGAGCAATGCTGCAAGGAAGCTGAAGCAGCAGGCTCAAAAGGAACCTGGGTCAATTTTTCTAAAAGAAAATTAAGATTCCAGGGAGGAGGAACAGGCTTCTTGGAAGGCCTAGTATGAAGAACGCCTTTAAGGAATTGTTATGCTTCAAATCTAGAAGCTAAAGGATGTGATAAAGGCAGACAAGGAGAGATAGCTGATAAGTAAGCTTTAACAGAAGAATAAGACAACCCAGAATTGAGTAGTTCAGAAAGATAAGAGAGAACCAAAGGAACATCCACAGAAAGTGGATCCAGGGTACGAAAAAGATACCAAACAGAAAACCTCTTTCATTTGGATAAGTAGGATTTCCTAGTAGTGGGTTTCCTGCCTCCTGCAGGAACCTAAGCACTTCCTCAGAAAAAAGGTGTCTATGCAGAATCAAAATCCTATCATCCACAGTGTCAGTTGAAGAGTGGACATGTGGGGGTGGATGAGAGATCCCTTGTCTTGTGTGAGTAGGTCCACCCTGTGAGGTAACTTGCGATGATTGACCTTGGCTAAATGCAAAAGAAGAAGGAACCAATGCTGTCTCAGTCAAATTGAAGTCACCAGCAAGATTTTGGGAGCGTCCTGTTTTATTTTGAACAGGACTTTTGGAATGAGGGGAAGGGAAGGAAAGGCATGCAGAAACATCCCCTTCCAAGAAAAAGAGAGGGTATCCACCTTCCAAACCAGAGGACCTGGGACTCTGGCACAAAATAGAGTAAGTTATCTGTTCAGAGGGGATGCAAAAAGATCCATTTGAGGAGTACCCCACTGGTGGTCAATGTCCAGAAACATATTCCTGTGAAGCATCCATTCATGGGACTGAGTTATGGACCTGCTCAGCGAGTTTGTCATAAAGTTTTGACCTGAGGGAATGTAAACTGCCTGAACTGTCTCTTGATACTGAATAGCTAGCTCCCACACTAAGAGTGATAACTGACAAAGAAGATAAGACCTTGTCCCCTCTGTTTGTTGATATACCACATCACTGTGGCATTGCCTGTAAAAACCTTGAGAGGACCTGGGTAGTACAGAGGATGAAAGGCTTGAAGAACCAGCAGAAGAACTCCCATCACTTTGACGTTGATATGATCTTTCAGTTGATGAGGCTGTGACGACCCACCACTGGACCAGTAATCAGGAAGCCTCAATCCTCACCTCTGGCAACAGTGGAGAATGTTCACTTACAGGATAACAGGCACATGCACAGTATTTCCAAATCCAGCTCTCTGCATTAAGTGCAATTTCCCTTAAGAGCACAGACACCATAGTCAGTCCAGGGCTGGTTTCTCACTCTTCCTCCAGATCCCCAATAAGACTCCCCACTGGCACAGCTATAGAGTTGAGATCTCAGCTGAGTGACTAAGCCAAGACCTCCAGCACCCTCTCTGTCCAAACAGTGCTTCATGTCCCTGCTCAAGTAGCTGACATACACATTCTTTGAGGTTTGTTTTACACGCACACACACACACACACACACACACACACACACACACACACACACACACACACACACACACAGCTGGGAAAGGCTGGCACAGGTTTACTAGCTATGCCCCCTTCTGCCCAGCCTATAAGGTAGTTATCACTACCACCAGTCACTCCTTATCAGCTACTTTAAGGCCCTTAACAAAGGGTGTCCAATCTTACTGTGTAATATTAATACTAATGCAAATGGTAGTTTGACCAAGAGCAAGGCTATTAGGAAAGGCCCACACAATGTCACCAAATAAATATGCAAGTACCCTCAAAATTTAAATATCTCTACACAGATCAGCTACAATGAAAAGTTTAAATATATTTAATAATAAATAATAATAGAACAAGACAATACTGAATATATATTCACAGTGACATCAGAATTCAAAACCACAGGAAATATTTAAAACAATATTGCAGGACAGTCTCAAATAAATAAAGAATAATATCTAAACTAAACCTCACCATATTCCTGACTGTATCTAAGAGAATTATACTGTTCCCTAGAAACTTATTTCATTAGAGCAAGGCAGATGATGTGGTGAATGGTTCTTGCTGTTGTGAGGTCCAAGACATGATGCAGAATACTCTGCCTCGCGAAGAGACTTCTTAAATTAATTTCTAAAATATTAATGCTGGGATAGCTTGCAAAATTACATCATTTCTGGTCATCTGACTTCTAGCTCTCATGCAAACCCCTATTGCTGAAGCTGGCAGTATTTAACATCTACCTGTAAAAATACCCAGACAAGGGCTTTTGCTCAGATCTGTGCAGCTGTTGGAAGTCATAAAACAATAAAACACTTCAAATACAATACAGAAAACTTCCTAGTACAGACTGTGTGTCTCTGGCTGTATTGAGAAGTGAAACATGCCGTGTTTATGGCCTAGGCCTGTAAAGTGATTTGATTTGAGATATTTTTCTAAAGTTTTCTGTACTGAGGTTAACCTCCTGTATTCCAGTTTTCACTGTTGACATATACATTTAAACAATTACAATAGTGCATGTACATTTCTGTTCTCTTCCAGTAGGGCACACTGTGGATACATTTTAAGCACAAACACTTTACAAAATACCTGTTCAACACGAACATCTGTACAGAGTAGTTTGATATACATATGACATACAGTTCTAACAGATTTGTAACACAAGCATCTTATATAAATCATTTCAATATTCACCATGACATATAATTATTTACAAAATTCCAGCTAGCTCTGCTGGCAGTATTGCCTTTCATAACAGAGGTGAACAGAGTCCCTGCACCTTTAGGGAGCCGAATGCTGCTCCCCATCCCACTTCTGAAGCATCTGTTAACAACTCCTGAGAGGGAAGAGGTGGATGAAAAGGGAGCCCTGGAGTGAGAGTCAACTGCTGAATCCACCACTGAAGTTCCTGCCTGAGACATGGAAGAAGAGGAACTAACAATTCAAGGGGATGAGAATGCTGAAGTCAAACTGACTAGGAGCCACTAAAGTTTTCTCATGTGGAGTTTGGCAAAAGGGAGCATAGGAGTAGTGGAAGCCATGAACCCCAGAGCTCTCAGAAATGCTCTGGCTGTAATTGAAGCCAGAGGAAGAAGGGATTGAAAAAAGGCAATGAGAGTTAGGGTCTTGAGAGGAGGCAGGAATGCCAGCATAGGAACAGTCTAGATTCTGAACCCCAGAAAAACATGATTCTGAGAAGAAGTCAGAATGGACTCCTTGAAAATTATAGTAAACCCCAGGCTCCGCAGAAGGGAAATGGCAAAAGAAAGATTTTGCAACAGAATATCTGGAGAGGATGCCTGAAACAGGAGGTCGTCCAAGTAGGGAAAAACCTGGATCCCCCTTAGCCTCCAAAAAGCAATCACAGGAGCGAGGCATTAGGTGAATAACCTTGGGGCAGTAGAAAGGCCAAAGGAGAACTGAAAATGTCAGGAAGCAAAAACGAAATGTAAAAACTTCCTGAAAAGAGGATAAATATGGATATGAAGATAGGCATCTTTGAGGTCCAGAGACAACAGATAAGCCTGAGGAAGCAATAGATGGAACAAAGTCTAAAGGGACAACATTCAAAGAAAGAGAACCCTCAGAAAGGTGTTTGTATGAGAGAGGTCCACAATAGGTTTCCAAGTGCCGTCTTTCTTGGGCACCAAAAACATTCTGCAGTAAAACCCCTTCCCCCTTTGGGAATCTGGAACTTGCTGAATAGTTCCCCGAGTCAGAAGATCCTGAAGCACCCCCTGAAAGAAAGACAACTGCTCCTGAGGGGGCTGAGGAATGCCTATATAAGGAGGAAGACATTTCCAGACCATGAAATACCCTAGGTGGATAATGGACAGAGCCCAGGAGACCTGAGTAATCTTTAACCAAACAGAAAGAGAAAAGGAAAGATGAAGAGAAAGAGGAATGTGGCTGAGAACAGAATAGTCAGCCAGCACCTGCTTTGTCAGGAAAGGGAGACTTCTGAGACACGGAAGTCTGAGTAGCTTTAGCAGGAGGAGCCCGCTTCCCAATACTGTCTATGAACAAAGGCTGGCTTATTAGGGTAATTTCACTGAAATCTAGACACAAGAGAAACAAAAACATTTTTAAGTTCCTACAAGGCCTTGTCCTAATCCTGAAGAGGCTTAAACAAATCAGTGGCAGCTTCACAAAACAAGTGTTTGTTGTCCAGAGGGGCATCTATCAGCTTAGCCTTAATATTATCAGGCAAAGGTTGAAGCTGAAACCAGGAATATCTCCTCATTACAGAAATAAGGAAGTAGGCCTATAAGTAGCAACTGCTGCATCATAACTACACTTAATGGAATGGCAAGCCATCTGGGAAGAAGTCCCTAACAGGGAAAGAGCAGAAGTCTTCCCTTCAGAATCCAGGAAATTAGAAATTAACTGACAGGCCTGGGAAAGAAGAGTCAAAATGCATCTGGACATATGGGTCTAATAATTGACAGCCCTAAAAGCTAAAGTAGCAGAGATATAAACCTTCTTACCTAGCCTTTCCATAGTTCCATAGTTCTGATGTCTTTATCAGAAGGAAGTAACTTAGTAGAAGGCAGCAACTGAGATGGCTTGTCAGATGCCACTGACACCACAGAAGGGTCAGCAGAAGGACACCTACAGTGAAATTTACAGTCCTCAGGCACCCTATAAAACCTATCAGCTTTCTTTTGGGAAGGGGGCTGAAAATCAGTAGCCTTAGATGGATTCATTATTTAATATGGGGCTTTGCAGAAGTCTGTTACAACAGTAGCAAAATCTTGGGGTATCTTAAACTGATTGAATGCAAAACAGTAATCATAACATAAAAACATTTCCTTGTAATCATCTGAACATTAGTCTTAAAGTTCAGTTTGTTATTCACATGGACACCCAACATATGGAAATGGGTCTTCTCAGCCATGATGCATATGAGTACTTATTGTTCTCTTTTTAACACCTTTATTGAATTATCACTTGTGAAACAGGCAGATTTACATTTATTTAAAAGTTATTTGCATTATTTTTAGAACCATTGGCAAAGAAAATAAGGGACTCAGAAATGTCAGGATATAATTGGCATGGTAGTCAAGAAAAGCTAGCTCTATTTGCAGATGATATTATTTTATACCTGAGAACCCGCGGTGGTGGTGCTGCGGTAGCGTTGTTGCCTCACAGTAAGATGCTGTCCAGTTTGATTCTCAGCTAGAGCGTCTTCTGCGTGGAGACATGCTTGAATGGATGGGCGTACCTTCGTTGAAGGTTGTGCGTCAGGCCTGGCAAGCCGGTACGTAAAAATCAACTGCCAATCATTAGCAGACCGGAGTTCTACTGTGGCAACCCCTAACCGGGAAAAGCCAAAAGGCGCAAACAAATTATTTTATACCTGAGACATTACAGTGGAACATTTTCAGAGCATTTCAAATATTTTTGGGATACAAAATTAATGAAGCTATTACAAAGGCAATAGCAGTAAATTATGAGGACCTTTTGTTCTTGTCCCTAAAGCGCATCACTCTGCACTTCTTGGTGTTGAAATTAGGATTATTTAACACTGGAAACTCAAAAAATGCGTAATATATGATATGTATTGTAAAGTGTCATGGATATCAAATTTGTTGTTATCCTGGTCATGTTTGCATCATCAGTATATAAACAAAACCATCAACATAATTGGATGCTACTTCCCACCTGGCCAAAACATCCCTCCCCTAGAAAACCTCCTCAGCTGGTCTACCCACCATCTCCCCCAAGAAACTATCATCTTAGGTGATTTCAATATTGACTGGCAGTCCTGTTCTGGCAACAATCCAACCCATCATGTACACCTTCATGGCTTCACTCAACTAGTCCAGTCACCAACTAGGATAAATAAAACTCCACCAAGCACATTACCCTGGATTGGATACTAGTCAGTAACAGCCCCCAGTCATATATAACAGGCTGCTTATCAGATAGCCTCAGTGATCACTCCCCAACATTCCTACTAAAAAAAATACCTATACCAAGCTAAACCTGTCAACTACCATCAAATACGTAAAAAACTAAACTTTAACCCACTCACATTCATCTCATCCCTCAAAGAATGTAACTGGCATCCTCTAAAGTACCTCAGTCTAGATGATGCAGTTGAATTTTTTAATACTACCTTCCTGAACATCCTTAATTACCATGCCCCCATAAGATTCTCCAGAACCAAAGCACAACCCTCCCCATGGCTACAGAAAACCACTAAGTCAGAAATGAAAACAGGGATAAAGCCTGGGAGCACTGGCGCAAAACCAAAACCCCCTCAGCTAGACAGAAATTCCTAGAACTACACAATAGAGTCAAAAGGTAATAAAACAGGACAAATCCCAATACTACCAGTCTGCCCTAGTCTCCTCACAACACAGCCCCAAACAATTCTGGTCCTCCATAAACTCCATCCTCCACCCAGGTAAAGTCAGTACCCTCCTCCTAACATCCCTCACTCCTCAGAAAATATTGCTACCTCATTCAACACACACTTCACCCAAACCATACTATCACTAGCTAAACAACACAACCCCCCTCCCCTCCAACCCACACCTTCAACTAGTAATCTCCCCACTGCCTTCTCTTTTTCTCCTGTAGCTACCTCCAACATAAAAAAACTCTTAACTAAACTTAAACCCACCAAATTAGCAGCAGACAGCCTCCCAAGTGAATACCTACAAATCACAGCTGATGCTCTGGCCTACCCAGTATCCATCTTGATTAACCGATCTCTGTCAGAAAGTTACGTTCCCACACTGTGGAAAGTATCACATATAATTCCCCTCCACAAAGGTGGACCCTCCACAGAACTAACCAATTACCGCCCCATAGCTATTCTCTCTCCACTCTCCAAAATACTAGAGAGATGCACACACTCTCAGGTCTCAGACTACCTCCTTACTAACAACCTCCTTTCCAGTACTCAGCATGGTTTCTAACCAAACCATAGCACCACCACTGCCTTACTCTCCTTTACTAACACTATCTTTCAGCATAAAAACAATGGCTATCTCTCCTCTGCTACTTAACTAGACCTATCTAAAGCATTTAACATGGTCTCACACAAACAACTTATCTCTGTCCTCAATAACCTATCCTTCTCACAATCGGTCACCAACTGGTTTCAGAGTTACCTGTCTGACCACCAACAATCTGCTGTATGGCAGAATGACATATCTCCCCAACTACCTGTCTCCATAGGGGTTCCCCAAGGATCCATCCTTGGACCCCTACTCTTCTCTGTTTACACCAATAATCTAGCCTCTGCCACCAAACATGGCACACTCATACAATACGCAGATGACTCGACCATCATCTGCTCAGCCCAGTCCCTACCAAAACTGCAAAAAGTCACACAGGAAGCCTTTTCCTCTGTTGAAACATGGTTATCCGATGCCCGATTAATACTCAACCCAAACAAAACTAAACTACTCATCTTCCAACCCACCAAACATACTCAAAACAACTCTCACTTTAACATCACGGCAAAAGACAACACCACTATATACCCAACTGAACACACCAAATTGCTAGGAGTGGAAATAGACAATAAACTAAAATTTGACATTCACATATCCATGACTATAAAAAAAGTCCACAAAAAAACTAGGAGCGTTATACAGAAATAAACAATTTCTCACCAAAGCAGCAAAGATTTCAATAGCAAATTCCCACCTTATCTCCAGCCTACTTTATGCCTCGTCAATATATACCAACCTAAGGCAATGTGATCTAAACAAGCTAGAGACCTGCTACAACAAAATTGCCAAATTCGCCACAGGGGCATCCTACCGTAGTCACCACTGTCTCTCACTTGCTGAACTGGGATGGCTTGAACTCCCTCACCTCCTTCAGTGGTGTCAACTCTCACTCGCCCACAAACTAGTAAACCATCCACTAAATGTCCCATCCCTCCAGAATCTACTCCAACCCTATCGCACCACCAGACCACTAAGATCCAGCAGCAAAAATCACTTGCAGATCACTAAAGCCAATAACTCTGCTGGTGAAGCACTATTCTCTTGCGCCATAGCCAAATTATGGAACTCACTCCCACCCACAATTACCTCCATACCATCATGCACCCACTTCAAAACTTTACTAAAAGCGCAACTAAAAACATGCTGGCTATGCCCTTGCAACTCCCACTCTAATATCATCCACCCCATCCAACCACTACCTTTCTTTCCACTCCACTAACTACCTTGATTATAGCAAGCTCAGATGCTCATAAGCCAGTACTTATTATACAGCACAAACTTCTTCTTCTTGTAACATTTGTTAATGTCTGTTATGCACTTCACAGATAAAGATTCTAGTTGTCTACTGATGTACTGTGTTCTTCATCTGTAAATATGTTGTAAGTAATTGCTATGTAAATTGTTATTCACTATGTAATCCAATGTATATACTGTATGTCTATTTTAACTGTGGAGCTTTTCTCCCCGGGCCTCCGCTGAAAATGGACCTACGTCCAGTTGGACACTCCCGGTCAACAAATGTAAATAAATAAATAAATATATATATATATATATATATATATATATATATATATATATATACACAGACACACACACATACATATATATATATATATATATATATATATATATATATATATATATGTGTGTGTGTGTGTGTGTGTGTGTGTATATATATATATATATATATATATATATATATATATATATATATATATATATATATATATCATACATCAATTTTGTGATTGCTGACCCCAGAGTAAGGGAGAAGGGGAATACTAAGAGATACTTCAATCTCAGAATTACTATATATTCTCCTTGTTTTCACTTTAACTACTGCTGTTCTGAAGATGACAATTAGTGCTCTTGGACTTTAAACAGAAACCATCAGGACCCAGTACATTAAAACTGTCTGATACAGGGGCATAAAAGATGAAGTTTTTGTCACCTCACCATTCACAGGAGCGTGTCTGATGTCACTCAGTATAACTCTGATGTCACTCAGTATAACAGGACTCTCTTCCTGGGTTTAGAAAGATGGTGGAACAGATAGTACAAATCCTCATAGCCACACTTGAAGCTGGCACTGTGGCAGCTAGCCTTCTGAAGTCAGTTATCTTCCAACCGAGCATGGCTGTGTGGTACTACTGCAGAACAGTGGACCTGTCTTAGCAGAATAGAGAGTAAATAAATAGGTGTCCAAGCAAGTAAGGCAGGTGCAGACAGGACAGCACAGGGTTAAGTGTCAGGGGGCAGGTAGGAGCTGGGAGCAGGATAAGAAACAGAGTAAGTCAGAGAAGGCCTTGGCTAGCATCTCATAGCATAAACAAACAAGGCTGCTGCTTTTCTTATCAGATTGAGGTATAGCGAGTGATTCATATTAGTATTAACCATAACTGTAATTGTTAAACTGTGCTGGAGTCATAATTCTTCATTAACAAGATCCTGTGTTATTTTTTCTGTATTTTGCAGTCTGACGTGTAGCATTTCATGTTTCTTATACTGTATTAGGTCCTCTGCTGTGAACACAGAATAGTTCCAAACTGCAAGCAGAGTGAGAAAGAGCTGTTGAATGCTATCTTAATAAGTCTGAACAGGTGTTATATTGCTGAAAAAAAAAAAAAACAGGTCGAGGGTGTTTAAGTGGAGCAGCCCATATTACAGCTTGTAAGAGATCTCATAAAACTATATTGGTTAGCAAATTGTACAGTTCTAAATCTGTTTAAATATTTAAGACAAAATAATAACATTTTCTGACAAAAACAGGAACCTTAAATATAGTCTTAATAAACAGGTGCATTAGGGCAGAGGCAAGCTTAATTGCGTTATTTCAGACAATGTAGTCTAAACTTAGCGCATAGGATTTTTGAGAAAGCCATTTTATTTCTTACTGTTACAAATATGCCAAGACAGGTTTTCATGATACAACAGAAGCAGTCTCTTTGAACACTAATGCCTCCCCTATTCAATTTTGCAAATTAGCATTTCACTAACAGACTTGCCCAAGAGGCCACAGTCAAATTGTGCCCTTGTTTTCACAGGTGTGAGAAAAGAAACGTATTTACAATGCACTCTGACCTTTCTGCAATAATACACTTAAAGTTGATAATGACTGCAAATTCACAGTGTCCTCTTCTCATAACATCGCTCCCTGTCCTTTCTTTCTCTTACTGTGGCCCTTGTTATTAACCCTGAATGAGACTGAACTCTGCAGAGAATCTCATTTCATTTCTTGTTATTCCTCTCGTACCTCTGCATTCTGTAGATAAATACCAAACCAGTTTGATTTTTCTCTGTCTTTTTCATAGCTTCTCTTGGCTATTTTTGCTTTCATGATGCACAAAATATTATTGAATAATAATGCAAATAAATGGTTAGAACTCTAAACAGTGAAAGTAAATCCAGACTCCTGACCAGCCAAGCTAATAGCACGACTGCTGCCTGGAACCCATAACATACAGAATGCTTTTTTCCTACAGTTGCTAGTGGAAAAACCTGCCACACTGTAAATGGAACAGAAATGTTTAGGAAGACATTTGATTAATAATGTCTGAAGACAGTGGAGGACAATGTGGAGGTAATGTGAAGCAATACATTTTCAAAGTAAGGGCAGCCTGTGGCTACAAGGACCACCTTCCCTAAGAAACTAGAATTAAAAACATTGAACATGGTTCAGAAGGGAGAATGACAAAGAAAAGGCAATTTCAGCTTTGGTGGTGGGGAATTAGAATAATTATAATATTATTAACAAGGGACAACGGCTTGGCCAGGCAGCCTATGTGGGTCATACAGATACAAAAATACTTGACACACTAATTAGTACTGTGGCTGGTGCTATGAAAGGACAAAAGTGAAAATCATATTCAGTAACTGACAGGAAAGCAACAGCACAGCCACTAATACAATGCGATATAACTGGCAACATTATAATATCCATAAGTCAATGAAATAACATACAGGAGGAGAGAAGTGTTGGTGCGTTACATGCAACCATAGTATTTATATTTTCACTCTGGGGGTACACAGTTGTGACACAATAAATCTGTAATCAGCTCATCTGTAAATTCACCCAAATTAGCCTCTTCTATCTTGCTAAATATAGCCCTTCAAATCTACACATTAGACTCCACCAGTACTAAGAATGAATATATATATATATATATATATATATATATATATATATACATATATATATTCACAGTTATATATGTTTTTTTTCATAAAATGATGACCACTCCTATTGACAGACTGAAAATCTAGTCCATCAGTCCTAAAACATCCCCAATAACACCTAAGCCTCTAGCTTTTCAGGTGCTGTCACTTTTATTATCAGTCCTTGTAATGGATGGCAGACTTTGCTAGGCAAGTATTAAAGAAAATAACTGCAGAAGATTTAAAGATAACCAAGTGAGAGATGACCAGCAATCTCAAGTTGATAATACAGTATAACAGGGTAGATGACTATAGGAACTGGGAATTAATAGAAATGTTTGAATACAAAAGGCTTTATGTTATTTATTTACTTGCATTTATTAATCAGGTGGACTGACTAAGCCAGTGGGACATTTTACAGGGGAAACTGTGATGAAAGCACCACCAACAATAGGTACAAAAAGCAATGTTAAAGACACAGCCATGAGAAACAGAGGGCTAAAGCCCTTACTGCACCACAGATGTTTGACTAGAGGCACAAGTGTTGGAGGGGCCGTGCAAGGACAGGGAAGGATGGGAGTGAGAGGCCAATATTTGCTCACCCATCCCGGATGGAGGGAAGTCGCCCTGGCTCACTGCAGTAGCAGTCAAGTCTGCAGTAGTCTAGCAAACTCCATGCTGCAAGAAGTATACTGCTCAATTGGGAGGTTACACTGGCACAAAAGTGCAAATGCACCTCTCGAAGGCACCAAGAAAGGATAAGAGGTGGAGATGAATCAGTCCACATAAAAAGTAAGCACACCTCAAGACTGGTCAAATAATATGACATGCTCGAGCTACTCCATTTCCAACTATCCTTAGGTAAAGTCCAATACCATATCCCTGCTTGCTATATATCCCCGTCTATGACCCAGGATAATGATACCACTTACTTGAATGACCAGAACTCACTAACAATTCAGCCCAACACCATATTCATGGGTGATTTTAACTATCCCACTTTAAACTGGGATACATACACAACTACTAACATGCAGGCTTAAATATTCCTGGATTTTGTCAATGCAAACACATTGGAACAGCTAGTCTGCACACCTATCAGGGGTACAAATACCTTGGATATGGTACTTAAACATAAGGGAACATTGTACTCCCCTTGTGTAATGTCTTCACTGGTCAGATCAGATCACTAACCAGTGACCCTTGAAATAAATATAAAGGTAGAGCTCCCAGCAAACCCTAAAACCTTTAAGAACTTTCCAAGGCTAACTACCTCCTATTAAGTGAAGGCATAGCTGAATTCCAAGCTCCCCCACATGGGTCTATATCACATCATCGAATCACACTTAAGTGAACACCTCTTCCTTGAACACCTATTCAGTGAACATACTACTCACTGAAATAACTTTTCAGCAAAAAGTTTCCTAGGGCAAGCTGACTGTAGTCCGCCATAGAGACTGTAAACACCTACCCAGGTGGGGGGCTATGTCCCCATGCCCCTCAATGTGGGGGCTGCACCCCACCACCCCACACCTCCCTTAACTAAATATACCAACTACAAGATCGCACTACAGTGGGGAAAAGGACAAATTCCAGATGGTGACCAACCACTGGTTTGCCCTAGGAAACTTTTCACTGAAAACTTAGTTCGATAAATAGTATGTTTGCTGAACAGGTATTTGATGAAGAAGTGTTTACTTAAGTGTGATTTGATGATGTGATATAGACCCAACACACACATTCAGAGAACATGGTGGCCTATGCAGAAGTGTTTACGGAAGCCCTGTACAAGCATGTAAACAACTACATAGAAACAGGAGTTCCAAGCTGAAATAAACTTAGGATAAACTCCAAAAACAAGCCTCCTTAGTGGACCCCTAATATAAATAGTTTGTACAACAAGAGAAAGAAATACTGTCCAAAAATAGGAAGGACTATGCCCAAAAGATAAAGAACTCCCTCATCAGTCTCAAAAAGTAACTCAAGGGACTAATCAGGTCCACCAAAGCAAACTTCAAGGCAATAATAACCTCCCAGGCTGAGGATAATCATAAGGCATTTTTCAGTTATATATGCACCCTTTAAGGGAACACCCCAACAGTGTGCTGAATTAATAGTAAATGAAATAGTAAATGGAACTTCCTGTACTGAATGGGGAATAGAACAAATATGTTGGCCAATAAATTTAGTCCCAATTTCTCCCTCATATCACCCCCAGTCACTCCCCCCAAAAAATACCTTTTACCATTTCTTCCCTAACTATCGCTGAAGAGCAGGTCTTCACTGCACTCTCCAGAGCTAAAACACTGCATAAATGGGTCCTAATAACATACCAGGATGCCTCCTAAACAGCTTGAAACATGACATGTCAGGCCCACTAGAATCTTTATTCAACTACAGTCTCTAGACAGGCTTCACCCCTAGGGATTGGAGAACTGCAACAGTCATCCCTGTACACAAAGGCAGACCATTAATAGACCCAGGGAACTAGAGACCCATAAATTTGACTAGTCTTATATACAAGGCCATGGAAAGAATTATTGTGGACCTGATAAACGAAGACATAGGAAATCTTGTTTAACACTGGACCCATCCCAGTTTGGTTTTGTCAAAGCCAGGTCATGCCTACTAAATTTGGTGGAGTTCTTTGAGAAGGTCACTAGTGCTATGGACGAGGGAAAAATGGTGAATACTGCCTACCCTGACCTGGCATTTGACACACTATTGCCCTCGGGTATATAGAAAAACTCACAAATCTAGGCATAAATCCTTATGTCACCTCATGGATAGCTAAATGACTAACTGGGAGAATCCACCCCAACCAAGAGGCCTGTTACTAGGGGTGTCCCACAGGGCTCAGTACTGGGACCTCTCCTGTTTGGAATATACTTCTCTGAAGTCAAGGCAAACATAGAGGGCATTTGGCTGACCAAATTTGCTGATGACTGCAATCTGGGTGCAATCACTGAATCTCCCAAAGATGTAGATATCTTCCAGGAAGCTCTGACACAGAGAAATAACTGGTGGCAGAACCATAGTCTAAAACTCAATCCAAAAAAATGCACAATTATATCCTTTGGGAAGATGATCACCCCTGCAAATTTCAACATTGATAACATTCCCCTAAGAGTAGACCTAGGGGTAAGGGACTTGGGAAGTCAGGTTGACAGTAGCCTTAACCATGATCACCATGTGTCCATGGTGGTGAGAAAAGCCTTTTACATGGCACAACTTATAAGTAAGTGCATGGCATCCAGACCTAAAGAGATCATAGTACCACTATACTTAGCCCTCATTAGACCAATAATCAAGTACAATGCACCCTTCAGCATGTACCTGACCATACATTTGCAACAACTAGCCAAAGAGATTACTCACTAAAAGAATATAGGATGTAAATAATATATCCTATGCAGACCACCTTAAAGCCCTGTCCCTGTACTTGGTCTTCTACAGACTACAGAGGGGCAATCCATGCCTAACCTACAAGGCATTCTCCAATCAATCCTGATGGACCTGCCTCACATTTGCAAAACAAACAGCACTAGAATTAACCAATCTAAGTATCTAAAACTCATCTGTGACATAAACAAAATATGATGGAAGGACAGAGTTGTGTCTCAGAGATCACCCCTTCTCTGAAACAGATTCCCCATTCATGTGAAACAGAGCTCTTCCCTAATCCTATTCAAACACATTTTGGACCAATGGATGAGAAATTGTAAATTCACCCAGGCTTGTCGCCTGTGGCCCTTATGGACAGGGGCCATTTGCTGATGCCCTAAGCCACAGGCATATATCAAAGCCATTCCATCCAGTAGTCATTGAAAAATGGAAAACTGGGGCATGAATGGCTAGACTGAAAAAGACTCAAGGCATTAGCCTAGTAACCTGCTATGATCCTATATCTGCAGAGCTTGCAAGACTTCCACTGGGTGGTGGGCTGTTACGGCACACTCCCCAGCAGCAATATGATGATGCAGCAGCATCCTCAATATTCTTCACACCCCTGGATGTGGGTCATGCTGAGCCCTAGCGTGGCTAAGGTGGGAATGGTAGCCCCAGTAAATGAGGAGAGCTGCTGGTGGCAGCTGATGGTTTGCTGCAGGGAGGAAAAACATTTTAAAAAAAAGAAGTAATGTTAAAAAATCAAAAGTGTTTGCATATAGCCTGCTAGGATATTGTATGGGAATTTGTCTATGGTGATTTGCCCGTGGATACATTTTAAGACATTGTCCTGTTTAAACAACCTAGAGTTATGCTTGTTGCTAATATAGATTGAGACTCCTCCACTTTTTTGTCATGTTTGTGCAGCTGAGGTCTAATTGTGTAGAAGGCACTAAGCCTTGCGCTGCTGGAGTAATTTCTGTAGGTTTAAACCATGTCTCAGTCAGCACAGATGTCAATATTTCCCAGAGTGAGGAGAGCTTGTAGGGTGTGGAGTTTCTTGTTTAGGCTCCTAGCACTGAGCCCTTTGGGTTTTATTTGCTATATCCATAGGTTTGCCAATTTGGCATTGCCAAAAAAGGCTCTAACGGGGTGGATAAAGTTTTAGCCAATATTCATACCTGCCTGAGACACATAGTCAGAGAAATCAACAATGTCTCTCTTCATATAGTCCAGGGAAGTATGACTCAGGTTATTAATAGCCACACTGACTATGACAGAATCACAATGGTACCTGTGGTGTAGTGACTTGAGTGTGTGCATAACTTGGCAGATCCAGGCTTGGGATAAGCAACTAACTGTTATCTTCTCCTTGTTCAGTCTGGTAAGTGGGGCATCTGTGCATCATACAATGGAGTCCCCTATGACAAGAGTCCTGGGTAATGTGTTGGCTTGTCTTATGTGCTTTGTTCTTGGGGTTCCACTGGGTGTAGGCATATGTGCAGTGTTTGGTGTTGCTTTTGCTGAGTGCTTTAGAGATTGTTGAAGGGAGGTGTTGCTGTTTATAGGCTTAGGAGGTCATTGATGTTAGGAAAGATTACATTTAGTGCCTCAGCATAAGTTGTTCTATGTGTGTGGTGGATGTAGTGTGTGTTCTTGACAACCTTCTTTGTAAGTAGGATTTTTGCCTTCAGCGAAATTGTGTATGTACATCTCTCACATAGTGGGTTTGTTTCTTTAAGGATTAAATGGTTGTCTATGAACATTAGATAATTGCTACAACATCTCAGGATGCCCATATCTAACAAACTGGCCACAAAGACATTTGCAAATTACATAGCCATGTTGCCTGCACCTGTATTTGAGTGGGCTACTCTATGTTGTGGACTGGATTATACAGAAGTCTCCTTAGGTGGTCTGTGGGGTTTGGCACTAGACTAGGATAGATTGTGCTAAGATTTGATTGTAGTGCTCTTTAATGTGCAAACCAGCTACTCTAAGCTTGTCTGTGCACAACGGCTTTATTTTACCCAGAGTAAGTTACAGGTTTCAGTCCTAAGGGTGTTGTATAGGTAAAATTTACTGTCTGGGCATTTGTGCCTGTACAGGGCACTGCTAATCTCTTAATATAAACTAGCCAGAAACACTAGTCATATGGTTAGAATTTCAGAACCTTTTAGCTTAATGTCACAGTGAGGGCTGTAGCAGACTGAAAGAACAGGCGAAAAACAGTAGCAAGGTAAACATAAAGCACTGAGATGGAACTTTTAGCAGATATATACATCTTTACAAAGTACTAAAGTACAAATCCTTGTGCAGAATTCACAATACTACCCCTACTGAAATCCCACCACAAAGTAAGGCACCAGACTACTGAAATGCAACTTTAAGATGGAATATAGAGCTATAGCAATTGAAAACAAAAATAGTTCACTTTGCAACAAAGGACTCCAAGCTGTATTAGCAAAAAAATGTTTTAATCTCCGCTTTCGTACAAACACTTCATCAGAAAAATCTGATCAAACAATACAACTGGTTTATATATATTAATCGATTAACCATAATTTAAAACAATTAACAGTTTTAACCCTTTAGTTTCCTTCTTGCTAAAAAAACATTTTATGTTAACATATTCATTCAAACCAGGGGGAACTTCAGCACACAAACTTATTTGCCAACACACTTCTCTAGTTTCAATTTCATTTCTGAAGTTACCCCCTCTTCTATCTATTGTTACTTTTTCAAGCACTGTAAACAAGAACTTACTAAAATTCTTACATACTTTTGAGTGCTTGTAAAGTGCATTGTTTACATCCTTATTCTTAACAGCCCTTAGATGTTCTTGAATCCTGTCTCTCAGCCTACTTGTAGTCATACCTACATAGAATGAATCATAGGCTGAGCACAGGGCAAGATAAACCACTCCAGAAATATTACAACTATAACTTTCCTTAAAATCAATATTTTAATTTAAATGGGGCAAAATCACAAAAGCACCTTCGTGTATGAATCTACAGCTGGAACAACCATTACACTTGTATGTCCCTTTGTTTTTACTAAAAGCAATGGGAATTCTAGTATCTGATTTTTCAAGCATTTGTTTAATACTACGTGTTTTAATGTTAACAAATTGTCTTTTATTTCCCAAAGACTGACTTAACTCTCTATGACTGTTAATAATCCGCCAGTTTTGTGTTATAATATTGCTGATGTTACATGTGTCTACTGACATTTCCAAACAACACAAAGAAAAATCTCTGGGAATATCCACTTCATTTAATTTACTAAGCAATCCATTCTTTAAAATAGATGGAAACAGAGTCTTCCTTTTACCGGAGACTTCAATGGCAGCCTGATGTAATGGTTCTATAGGGTATCCCCTTTCCACAAATAATTGAGTAATAAACTTTAATTCTGTTTGGAAGACACTATTGTTACTAATCATATGTGATGCCCTTATAAATTGCTCTCTAGGAATGCTGCGTTTCATATAAATAGGATGGTTGCTAGTCCAATGTAAGTAGCTATTAGAAAAAGTTTCTCTTCTAAAAATATTACTGTTGAAACTACCACTCAAAGGATCCCAGATATATTCAATATCCAAAAAATTGACTTTGTGACCTACACAACCTAATGTAAAGGACAAGAACTCAGAAGTACTATTTAAACTACCCATGAAAGCTTCAACATTAAATTGACCCTTTATAATAAAAAACAGGTCATCTACAAACCTGTTATAAAATAAAATGTCCATGTAACCTATAATACTCGGTAACTGTTCACATTCCCACCATCCTAGTACCAAACTCGCATATGCTGAGGCTACACCAGCCCCCATCACAATGCCCTTATTTTGTTTATAATATCTGTCGTGAAAAAAGAAAAAAAAAAGTGCAATACCATTTCTAATAAATTACAGTTAATGTTTAGCTGTTCAGTTGACATGTCACTATATTTGCTTAAATAACTTTCAATTCCTTCCACAGTGGGAATGGAAGGAAACAAGGAGACGATGTACACGGTAACTAAAGTAAAGACTTCGCCATCACCTGGCATTTCCATTGCAAAATTTCTAACGTGGTTCAAAAAAATCCCATGAGTCACGAAAATATGAATTTAATTCCTGAACTAACAGGTTTAAAATGGTATCTAAATAAATAGAAATGCCTTCTGTAATACTACCTCCTACTGACATTATAGGTCTGAAAGGGGGGTGGCTTTGGTCTTTGTGAATTTTAGGTATCCCAAACAGGATACCTATATGTGGATGTTTAGTAAAAAAAATAATTGTATAAAACTACATCAATTTCTTTGTTTAGAACCATACTATCCAATACAGAATATACCTGTTTATATTTACCATGAATGTCACTTATTGTTACTTCTTGATATTCATTTTCATTCTTCAGCATTGTTTCAGTACTTGTGTAGTAATCTTCCACATCCATTATCACTAAGCCACCCCCTTATCAGCCTTCATAAATCTTAGATTTTTTGCATCACATAGCTCTTTAAGTGCTTGGTACTCGACATTTGATAAATTAAAATAAGGTTTGACAGTTTTTCCACTCAATAAGGAACTAATGTCCCTTTTACAAAATGTTTCAAACTGTTTGATAGTAAAATGTAATGTCGGATTATAAGTGGTAGGCCTGTTAAGGCAATACCCACTATCTCTTACTGCCACATCCTTAAAAATAAAAGCTAAATTTAACTTCCTATTATACATTTTAAACTGCAATATTGTCTTAATAAGATTTGAATGCTGGCTCAGTGTATATAACCTAAGCCCATTTTTAAAACTTTACAATGATGTTCATTCAAGTTAAATTTACTTAAGTTAAACAACTTTGTTTGATTACAAACATTATTAACTACTTTGATTTTACCTTGTTCCAAGTACTAGCTCTGTTTTGAGCTTCTGGAGGTGCCTGCTGACTCATTACAGCCACCCCCACCTTCTCTAAGTTTTTTGAATGTTCAGTTGTCTCAAAATTGTCCAGTTCTCTAACACTGCCCTTGTTAGAAGTAACACTTGTAGCAGAGGAGCTATAGCAATTGCTGAAGTACAAATCCTGGATCAGAACTCACAATACTGTAGCTACTGCAATCCTCGACAGACTAAGGCACCAGACTATGCAAAAATTTACAAGTAACACTGTAGTAAATGAGTAAATGAGGCTCAAAGCTTGTAGTAGATCATAGTCCTGCCACAACTGTGAATGAAGCTACACAATTTATTATGGCCCCAGACTGGGTTCAAAATACAAAAAGCTACCTTTTACATGCAATTCTACTTATGGAACTAGAAGTGCAGTATAATATATGCACAATGCTAAAATCTTACAGTAATACACAATCTTCTCACAACTACTAATGAAGCTGCAAGACTAAGGTCCCAGAACAAGCTAAAAAAATGTAAACATATAACTTTTTGGGGGCTAAAACATGGAGACAGAGCAAAGAAGTACAAAAAAGAATGACCACACAGGTCATTGTAAGTGCAACTAAAAATATTTAAGCAGAATTTAAATGAAAGTTTTTTTTCTTCCCTTTTGACAAAAAGCTTGTATCTCACACTTTGGGGCTTTTCACATCTCTCAGAGTTTTGAGATGCTAGGACACATGCTAGTCCAGAATTTTAGAATCAGAAAACTAGATCAACAGCACAATCATTAATTATGAGATCACAATATGGTGAGGAAGTGACTTGCACTAGATCTGAGTTTCCTCCCAGGGACATATGGAATAATTATGTTAGAATGGTGCCACTGCCTAGACTTTATTAGTCTGAGGGATGAGATAATGTGAAAACAATCCAGTCTTTTTTTTTAAAGCCAAGACAATGCAACCATGGGAGCATAGTAATTGTTAGCATGGCTATGAATGCAGAATCAAAGTGAAATGAAAGTATTTGTGGCAATCAAAAGAGTGGCAGCCTACTTCACATCAGACACTCCTGCATTGTTACTACAGTCCATAGAAGCAGAGTTAAAAGAAATAATAATGGAATATGAAGTGCTGCAAGGAAAAACAAGGCAAAAACTGGTTAAAACAGAAGCCAGAGCTAGATGAGAGAAAAGAAGGTTTCCTGTCATTCCAGAAAAGATGGATGGGACTTTTTGTGTTAATTAACTGAAACAACAAATAAGTAAGTGGACAGTTGCCATCACAAGCATTATTAATTGGCAGAGAACAAAAGGTCTATGCATCAAATTTAACTGCAAGGAAAACAAACATATAACAAGACTGGTGTTAGTATGAATGCAAACATATCAACAAAAAGAAGTGACACTTTCCACGAGAGGCAAAATTTACAAAATAGGAGATTTCAGATTCTTTGTGGAAAACGAATACTCAGAATATGCAAGGCTGCAGATAAATAAGATTATTCCAGTCAGGAAATGCTTCAATGAAAGTAGTCTTCACTGTAGAATTTTGTTTCCAGCAATTTTCAAAAATGTATCTCTTGGTGGTGCCAAGCCAGTTGCGAAACTCCTGTGCAGGAAGAGATGGAAAAAGAAAGTGGTGCAACTGTATGCAATGGCATTCACACTAAGACTGAGTAAAACGTGTGCTAGTGAGACCATTTTCTGTGCTTAGGGGAAAAAATGATAGAACAGCAAAGTGGAGCTCTGGCACTTTTCAATAAGATAACCGACAGCATTAACATGCAACATTTAACTATATTGCAGAAGACTGATATGACAGGAAGAACTTCAAAACTGAAGTCGTTGAAGCAGAGGAAGAAGTACATTAGTCCGTGCTCTGCTGATCTCTGTGTTAAAGGGAATAAAGTTGTTCACTTTATGGGTATTTTTATAACTAGGGATCGTGTAGAAAGAAGCCATACAAATGAGTATTTATTTTAATATTCTGATAGAAGAACGATAACACAGAAGGAAAACTGTAATTTATTTGGTCCCTACACAATAGCTAAATGTGGTAAAATGTTAAAATTGTATCTGCTTTGCAAGTGGTTGAAGTGACAGAAATAGTACTATAATCTACAAATATCACTTCTGCTTAGGATTTTTTTGAAAATAATGCTATTGCTCTATGTATTGTTCTTTCAAAACATGAAAATAACATGTAGAGGTAGATTAAATATAAAAGCATATGAATATGGTATAAAACTGAATGAAGGAGGGAAACTGGCATCTAGCTAAAGCAAAATGTGACATATCCAGTGAAATGAAATTACTTGTTACTTTTCTATCTGGCTCAGATCCATAGTAAGCTTGGAATAATGAAGGGGGTATATTTTCACCCCCTAGGCGATGCCAGAGGTAAAGTTCAGTAATGTCTTTGGTAGAGGAAGAGGATGTTTTTCAGTATCATTCTGACATCACAAGGACAGCCAGAGGTCCTATTCCAAGCTTTCTAGACTGCTAATTAATCAAAGCCATTACACAGCATTCATACATACACAAAAACACTAAAACACATCCACAGCACCAAATAACTGCTAGTTAAACTAAAACTAACCATATACAGCACCACCAAAGCCCATTCACACAATGTAAACAAAAACTAAACTACACACACGCTGCACATAAGGAAACCTCTGAAATACTGAAATGACACAAATTAATCCATTAAATCAGATATCAAAAATATAAAATTAAAACAAATAAACAAATAGATTGAAGGAAAATAGGGCTTTTTCAGATCAATTGGAAAATAACATAACAGGCAAATCAGACTCCCATCCTGCCTAAAAATAAAACACTAACGTATACTAGATCAAAATAATACACTACACTATATACTAACCTAAAAGTAAACTACTTCACAAGAAAGCTACCATGAATTGCTCTAAAGTAAATTTAAAAGAACAACTTAACCTCAGTAGTGAAAAACATCACCCATAAGACAACCTTATTCATAAATAAGCAGCTACTGTAAAACTCTGTTCAGTGACCAGCATTCATAATTATTGCATCCTATTACTTAAACAAACATAAATGTAATGTGTTGGGGTAGGGGGATAGTTTCTGTGACTCACAATGATCTGAGTTCCCTAATATTTTATAAATAACAAATACCTGCCCGTATATGCTGATATATATATTTATTATTAACATTGTGTGTGCGTGTGTGTGTGTGTGCGTGTGTGTGTGTGTGTGTGTGTGTGTGTGTGTGTGTGTGTGTGTGTGTATATATATATATATATATATATATATATACACACACACACATATGTATATATTTTATATATATATATATATATATATATATATATATATATATATATATAAAATACACATATGTAGACTATGCACATCTGTCTGCATACACATTTTCATATACATAAGCATATGCATTTAGGCAGCTAACTACATCTATATATCTATATATTAGCTATTATCCTGTATTTAACGGTTTGTTTTTTATTTGGATGCTTATACAGAAGGGAGGCTATCATGCAAGCATTTCTTCTGCTCAGTAAACAAACATATTAAAATGAAATCTAGGCTGTTTAGTCAGGGGTGTGCTGCCATCTGGCAGGTTTACACTGAATATTTTGTTTGGTCTGAACCATATGCTCACTTCTAATTCACTCTGCAATGTATACCTCTCAGATTTTTAATGTTATACTTCACAGATCTGGGTGGAGTTTATGGGAATTACAAAAGTTTGACCATTTTCACATCTGGCCACTCTATCTGCATCTTGCTCCTCTCATTTTTGTTGCAAATATGCATTTTTTGTCCAAATTTATTTACTATGTGAGTGAATATTCTAATGAAATTGTAACATATTTTCCTTAACAGAGAAGTAGCCATGATTTATAGAATTGTACACCTACTTCTAGATTGTAGTCCTGTCCTAGAAAAGTAGCCCACAAAACCTCAGAAAGTACAGGATTGGTATTCTAGAAAAAAACATTTTACAAAATACATAAACACAAACTATGATAAATATGTCAATTAAAAAAAGTTTATAACATTTACTGCTCATAAAACAAATTAATTATTTATTTAACAACACATTGTATGCTAGGGCATACATGGCACATGCCTGGCTATACCCATGCTGCTTAAGGTCAATTAAGCACATTTATACCTACATATACTATATATTCTTAACTAATTTACTATATATTATATGGTACAGTCACTGAAAGTTCTATATATTATAACACAGACTCTTAGCTTTAAAATAACTTTCTTGAACAGGAAAGTATTAATAAATAAACATTTTTTTAAATGGAAGATTTTTCCCCAAAGGGAACTTACCTGCCTAGCAAAGGAACAGCACAAGCCGACCTTTGATCCTATGTAATGCTAGCAGTGTGGTGTTTTAACAGGCTGTCTCAAGACTGTAATGTACTTTTTAATGGAGTGCTAGTTTTTCTGTCAGTTTAAAAGTGGTATAAAGTAACTGAAAACATTTTTTTGTTGAAAAATTGTGTTTAATTTAATTTCGTGGGGCTGACGTAGCATCTTAAAGTAATTTTTTACTGTGGTTTTCTGTCAAAAATTACTTTTGTGGACTGGTTGTGTTTACTGTCAAATGCTACATGTCTTCCCTAGGAAAGAGGGAATTGACTGACAATGGCTCACAAAATACTTCACCGTCCTCATAAGATACCAGCCATTCAAAACATAGTAGCACTGTATACCAACAACTGCTTACTTTGCTCTAGCAACAAAATCTTACTAACAGCTACCAAAACTAAAAACATTGCAGGAGATTCACTTTACTCAAGCCATGTAGCAAAAATGTGAAATGCACTACCAGACTCAATCAGATCAGTAGCAAACAACTCCATCTTTAAAAAAAACACTCAAAATCACTTCATAAATACATGGCTCTGTTCATGCAATGGGCCAGGATAACACTACTTTACACCCCTCTCTACATTGCACAAGTGCTTTTATTTCTATTAACTCCTAATGAAATATTTAATTGTAAACTAAACTTGTCCACCTACTATTAGAAAACACTGTTAGCCCACTAAACCACTACTAGAATACGTCACATTTCAGCATCTTATCTTCTGTACTTACTGTCCTGCTTCTACTGGTAAACATGCTGTTATGGTTCTGTCAGTACCTGTAGCCATTGTACAAACTTGTTTTCTAAAAATGTAACCAATAATGATCAGTTCTTTTGTATAATGTAATTCTATATACTGTAATTTATATACAGTCATTTAATTTTAAGTGGAGCTTTTCTCCCCTGACCTCTGCTGAAAATGGGCATCTGCCCAGTCAAACCTTCCCAGTAAACAAATGTAAACAAAAATAATAAAATAAAAAGTGGCACCATTTTTGGCTTGACCATGGAACATACTACTGATCCCATGGTTGGTCCTTCTTCCAGGCAAAAAAATAAGCAAAGAGCCTTTGCCACCACAGCAGGCTAGCTGTTTGCCTCAGCCAGAAGAGGGTGACTCTGCTGTGGTCATTAGTTGTACCACAGATCACTTATCTTTTACCCTGAATCTCTCTGGTGTAGCACCTACTGCCAGTATAAACCCAGGATTAACCACATCATCTGTGGTTGTTGAAGTCCCCTCAGTGGTCATGAAAGAGCAACTCTTGCTGGTTCCTAGAGAGGGAATAAGGATGGTTTCCCTGTTGTGTCAGAATGTTGTGCTCGGCCAAGATGTTCACTGACTAGAAGCAGTTTCTTCCAGCTCTGCCAATTCTTCCTATTTCTGACAGGATTTAAACTTCAAAAATAATCTATTTGGACTTTTTATGGCATTTCCTGACTTCTATCAACTTACTTGTGGATTATTTTAAAAAATTATTTACTTTACATGAAATTTTCCTGTCAAATCTTCAGATATCATATTACAACATCTCTGCCTGAAAGATGAGTTATACCAAGAATAATTCTTCAGAGTTTTCTATTAAGAAATAACTTTTATTAAGAAATAACTTTTATCTTTAACAACAACTCTACAAGAGATGTCATTGAAACTTGACAAAATGGACACAAAAATAGATGTCTTTGAACAGAAATGCTCAAAGCAGATGGATTTAATTCATAAGGAATTACAACTTCAAAAGACTCAGATATCTGACGTAGAACAATCTCTCACAGATGTGGATGGAAGGCTTCAAGGAGGAGAAAATAACAGAGTTCCTTCTGAAACAAAACACATCTCTTCAAAATAAAACAGATGAATTAGAAAACAGGTCTACCAGGAACAACCTACGGATTTTTGGTTTGCCAAGCAACATAGAAGGAAGTAACATGGTGAGTTTTTTAACTACATGGTTACCAACTGTCTTAAATCTTCCCGAAGCCCTTTCATTTGGGATAGAAAGGGCACACAGAGCTATTGCTACACCTTCTAATAAAATCACTCTTAGATCTGTTATTGTGAAATTCATGTCTTCACAAGATAAAGAGCTAGTATTGAAAACTGCATGGTCTAAGTCCCCTATAAAAATAAATGGCAGCACTATACGTTTTGACAATGATTATTCTTCTGCAGTTATGGCTAAAAGAAAGCTCTTTTTACCTTTAATTAAGGAGCTAAAAAATAACCAAATAAAGGTACACCTTCTGTTCCCAGCCAGACTAAAACTATTTCTCACAGAGGGAATTAAAATCTTTGATGATCTTGACCCTGCTATATCATACATTAAAACACACAAATGAATTGACAAACTTGAAGACATGGAATGGAACAGCCCTTCATTAAAGAGAATTGCAGAGAATAACTGTTGGAAATCCTCAGGGGAAAAGAAGAAGCTCAAGGGCAAGTAATTGTTTCATTTTACTATTTTTTTTCTTTAAGTCCTTTTAGATTTTCACCAACATGTTTCACAGTTTTATCATTCTCAAAACTCATTTTACTATTATATCTTTGAATTATAGATTGATTAATAAGGTAAGTCCCAGAACAAAGTATTTCAATTCAACTAAACTGTGAATGCTTGGTGGGTAGTTTAAAATAGATAATTGTGCTTTTGGGATGGGAGATTAAGGGGTTCAATGCATTCATTTTGAAGTACTAATATTAATGTAATATGAGCAGTTAGTTTATATGATGTGCAGTTGTTAGAACCGAGTGCTGCAGCTGATGTCCGTTTGCTTTTATACATTGTATTTCATGTGTTGTCTTCGTTTGGGTTCAAGCATTGTTTTTTTTTTTTTTTTTTTTTGCTTTTAATAATGCTTTTGATGTGATAAATGTTGAGTGATGGCTTGTGTTGACTGTTTGGACAGTGTTCTGAGGTTCGCGAGCACTATACAGGCTCAGTTCCGTTGTTTTTTTTGCATATATTGAGAGGTTCCTGCTAAAAGCAACACAAGTAAGCTTTTATTGGTACTAGAATGATATCTCGAGCATTAGAACTTCTATTTTCAAAAGTATACTGGTTTCTGCTCGCAAAGCCGCAAATATATCTCAGCAATGCAAACTTTGACCCCTGGAGGCAGGAACTGAATAGAACCTTCAAACGTTACTTGCGATACTCTTCACAGTGATCTTCACAATAATATAAGCTTTGAAGAAGCATGTAGGGAAAGGAAAACATAGAAATGGTGCTCTTTGTTGTTGGGGCAACAGTTATAAAGAGTGCATACAATATTAGAATGCGCTCAATAGCAGGGAAGTAACCTTTTTATGCACATTAGTTACAGGCTGTTGCTTCTTTACCAGCATGTTTGCTCATCCTCTCTTTTTGACTGTTAGTAAGCAACAGCCAAAGAAATATCATCTTTGCTTTATTTATTCATGTGCATAACGTCTCTTTTAAAGTACAGTACTATATATGTTTACTGATCTGTATGTTAATGCATTAGAGTAAAACAATGTAGTGCATTTCTTTCTGTGCTTCATTTCCAAGGTGTGTGGTCCCTTCAGTTCAGTCAGAACATTTATAAGCATGTAAGGCAGTCAGAGACCATCACCACACATTACAGGGAATGATATAATGTATCTGTTTTATTGGAAATGTATCACTTTTAAAAAATTAGCGAGACAGGAATTTAACAGGACATGCATGGAAAATGAATTGATGAGTAAACACTCAAACATATAGTAACACTACTGATGTAAAGTAAGAAAGAAGAAATATGTCTTAGATGTATTCATTCATATTTTTAACTCTAAACTATACAACTGCCCTGTTTGGTATCCTTTTATGTTGTGTAAGCAGGTTATAGATAAACAACTGTTGATGGGCCATTTGGAAAAAATATGTCTTAGCTGTATGCATTCATATTTTTAATTCTAAACTGTACAGCAGCCCTGCTTGATAACCTTTTCTGTTGTAAAAACAGGTTATAGATGTATAACTGTTGGTGGAGTATTTGGAAGAAGGGGAATTCATTTTCCATTCTACAGTTTGCTAAAACCAAGTGTGAATGTCCTGCAACACAAATATAACATGTTTTACCACTGTTTAAAAAAAAGAAAGGGGAAGGAAAAAAAAACATTGATATTATTAGACAGAATACAACTATTAATGTTTTATTGCAGTTTTATTGGATCTGATGTGAAATTTGTATTTATTTTATAATGTACGGATGTTTTACTGTCTTTTAAGAAAGGAAGGGAATGGATGACCTAGTAGAAACTGTTTTAATTTAATTCCTATTTACTTGATAGTTCATCTTATCTAGTGAGAGACTAATTGAGTATGTTACATTGTCCCAAAAATCTTTTAATATAAAAAAAGGAAGAATAGCGAGTGTAACAGTTTTGCTAACCACATTTTGACCTATATACTTAATTTCATTCTGTTTGGAAAGTATATAGCTAAACAAAGGAATAAGTGATGAAAGAAACAATATCATTAGGAATTTATCTTCCCCTACATTTATTCTGTTTTTAGCTGGTTTTGAACTATTTAAATACATGCTTTGGTTCAAATGTTGCATGGATTATATTCAATCATTAAAAGGTTGGAATGTGGTTGGCTTACTTACATTTACAATATTTTATATATCTTCACATTATACATTACATTTATATTATCCTCTGACTACAAGTTAACAGCTTTAAATTTTGGTTTATATATATTAGTTATTCTTTATATTCCATTATAAGACACTTAATAATTACAAGCAGGGAATGAATATATTATTGGTTTGCATAAGGAACTAAATATATAACTGATCAGTAGAATAAGAGTTATTACTTTGCCTTAATATATAGCAGTTTA
Organism: Protopterus annectens; assembly: GCF_019279795.1. NCBI lineage: Eukaryota > Metazoa > Chordata > Ceratodontiformes > Protopteridae > Protopterus > Protopterus annectens. Next base: position 582,175,924 of record NC_056730.1, on the reverse strand, counting down.
TCCACTAGCCATCTGCTATTTTTCATTTTATGATGCATAGGATTTTTTTATATATAAATATAAAAAAGTCTTAAGATTATATCTGCATTTTAAACAACGTCTTGTTTTGATTAATATAGTCTTTTATCTTGCTATACATCCACTATACTCATTAACAATTTTGTTCCATCCACAATATACTCAAATAATCATTAACACTTGATCCTTTATATTAACGCTTTCCATGATAACAAGTATTATTTTCAAACCTTAATTCCTTAATATATTGATTTATAAGTTACATGTAAAATATTAATATTTCTTGCATTTTATCACAAAATAGCAATATTTATCATTTATTATGGTAGGGAGGAATTTACTGTTAGTAAGAGGGTGGTTGACTCAAACAGTGCCATGTTTGAGTCAGGAGTCTTTTGAACTCCATGAAGAGGGTAATGGTGAATATAGTTGTAATTTATGTGTATATAGTTAATATTTGTTATTTTTTGGTGTCTAATATTTCAAGAAGTTTAGCTAATACATTAATCTTATATAATTTGGTTCACAAATCTGTTAATTCCTACTTAATTACAGTAAGAATATATACATATACGTACACATATAACCATCTGAAAGATCATACCCTAGTATACATTCTTATCCTTTAAAATGTCTTCATTAAAATGTATTTCTATTAATATTAATGGATTAAATAATGGCTGCAAAAGGAGGGAGTTATATAAATATCTTAATCTTTTCAATTCTAATGTTGTTTTTCTACAAGAAACACATTTACTAAAGGAAGACATACACAGACTCAATAATAGGAAATATTCTGTATTATCTAGTTCACATCATCAACAAAAAAAAGAGGTGTAGTTATTTTATGGAACAATTCCCTCCCTTTTACTAGAATAATAAATACATACAGTGTTGATAAATGTATGCTATGTGCCACCACTTTAGAACTGAATAAAAAAATATACACATTCATTAATATATATATATTGGATTCCTGGGATTGGTTCTCATACTGTCAAACAACAACTAGATCAAATAGTACACCTCTCAAAAGGAAACATCATATTCGCTGGAGACTTTAACTGTATAATAAATGAAAAAGATTCTACTGCTTTTAGAAAGAGGATGATAACTTCACCTGCGAAAAAATTTGATTGAATTTATTGAATCATTTCATTTTAGAGACATTAATGATTTTGCTGACTCAAAAACACTTTTTTATACATTCTCCCCAAAACATGACACATACTCTAGAATTAATAGAATCTATATCTCAAATCATCTAATTAATAATATACAAAAAGTCAAAATTCATCCATGCCCATTATCCAACCATAATGCAATAGTATTTGAACTGTCCCAGCACTCAGATTATATCCCTCAAATTAGACGAATACCAGCATATTTGACTACCTTAACTAATTTTAAAGATTTTATTGTTTCTGAAACTAAGAATTTTATTAATATTAATGCAACCGAAGTACATATGTTATATATATCTGGGATGCTCTTAAAGCATATTTATACAGGAGAATAATTAATTGGTACAGTAACAAAAAAACTTTGGGAAAAAGAAATAAAAGTTCTACAAGAAAAAATTGATTCTGTTAAATTACAAAAACAAATAACTAAATCCAATAGAACTAAGGAAATTAATACCTTAAATAATAAATATTTAGAAATCCTCACTCATAAGACCAAGATTAGTTTAGAGAGATTTAAATTTATATTTTTTTCTACTAATCCTAAATCATTAAAGAGATTAGCCACCAAAACTAAGAGGTTAAATAAGATACATCATATTAAAGAGATATTTTCTGAAAAAAAAGAAGTTGGTAACAGATCTGGGAGATATATTAATGGAATTTAGAAATAATGTTACCAAGATTAATCAAAATTCAAATGTATTAGACACTAAAATGAAGGTAAATTCCTTTATTAAAAGATATACTAAAAATAAAGTATTGGAACAGCAAGTTAACGCATTAGATAAACCCATCTCATTATCTGAGATCAAAAATCAAATTAATCTTTTAAAACAAAATAAGACACCTGGTAATGATGGGATCATCCCAGAGATATATAAATTACTTCCTAAAGAGTCACTTCTCTTATTACATCAAGCTTTTTCCCAATGTCAAGAACTGTTTACAATCCCTCCCTCTTGGAAATATACACTCATCTCTCCTATTTTGAAAACAGATAAGGACCCCTCTAAATGCTCTTCATATAGGCCAATATCACTCTTAAATATTGATCATAAAATATTTATGTCTATTTACACCAATAGACTTAAGAAATTCCTCCCTGGATTAATTAACGAAGATCAAACAGGTTTTTTATTTTAAATAGAAACACATTTGACAGTATTAAAAGAATATTAACCATTATTGACCATGCAACAGAATCAAAGAAGACTCTAACCTTTTTAAGTCTAGATATAAACTATGCCTTTGATTCAGTTAACTGGGATTACCTATTTCTTACTTTAAAAACATATAATCTTTCTGATAAATTTATTAATTTAATCTCTCACTTATATAATGGTAGCTATGCATATATTAAGATTGGTTAATTTTTATCACAAAATATCCCAATTCATAAAGGAACTAAACAGGGCTGTCCCCTCTCTCCTTTACTATTCATTATCCTAATGGAACCTCTAGTCAACTATATAAGAATGAAACCAAATATTAAGGGACTTAATTTGAATTCAGAGATAACTTCTAAAGTACAACTCTTTGTTGATGATCTTCTTCTAACCATCGAGGGAACAAATAAAACTCTACATGCTGTATTTGATTTTATGGAACTGATGCAAAAAAGACAGGTTTAATTTTTAATGATAATAAAACAAAAATACTTCCTATCACCTCTAATACTAATTATTGGAATCAGAAGTATACTAGATATTTAGTTAATGCAGAGGGTTTAAAATATGTAGGCATCATATTAACAAACAATATAATAGATATAATAAAAACAAATTGTTCTAACTGCATCTCCTCTATCAATAAGGTAATTAATAAATGGAAACATTTTTTTTTCACAATGGAAGAAAAACTTTCAATTATCAGAATGATCATTCTACCTAAAATTCTTTACATAATTCAATCTACTTCACTAACTCCCTGAAATAAATAATTAAAGAATTCAATTCAATGATTTTGAAATTTTTATGGCAACCAAATAAACCTAGAATATCTATCACAAATCATATGAGAGATTGGTCTTTAGGAGGTATAAGCCTTCCAGACTTGTATTTCATCAGTAATTAAGACTTTTCTACTGTTGTTAAATGATAGTTATTCAGCAAAATGGAAGACATTTCAAGAAGTCCTTTGTTTTGACACTAATGAGAGAACCAATACCAGTAAACTCTTAATTATAAATAACCCATTTATATGGATATTGAAAAAAGTGTTTTCTCTAAATACACTTCCCAGTAATACATCTCATTATATGAAGTTCTTATTAAAAGATTTTTGAAATTATATATACAAAAACATTTATTTATTTATTTATTTATTTATTTATTTATTTATTTATTTATTTGCAGTTGGTTTACCAGGATAGTCCATTGGGTCACAAAGAACCTGTTTTCAATGGAGTCCTGGGGAGAAAAGCTCCAAGCAGAAAATTACAGTGAAATATCTTGTTACAAATTGTTATAGTTACAAAGCCTAGTAACAACAATTACAAATACAACAGAATAGTGATTAATATACAATCAAAAGAGAGAATAAAATTTACAATATGATAACAGAGGTGACTTTACATATATGGTATGTTACACTAAGAGGTGCATGTTATGCAATCAGTATCAAGGCTTAAACAAGTGACATCAGGATGTATGAGATAGGAGGAGAAAAGAAGAGAGGAGATTATATGGGGTGATAGCAAGAGCATTCCCACTGGGAAAATAGATGTGAGTGAAGAGATTTTTTGAAAGAACGGATGTTTGAGGTGGTGCAGATGGGTGGTGGTAGGGAGTTCCAGAGACGAGCTAGACTATAGGATAGGAGATTTTTTCCTGGGGGACGAGATGGTTTATATAGTTCTATTAGGTTTTGGTTGTTAGATCTAAGTAGTCTATCAGGGAGGTGCATTTTGAAGGTAGAGGAAAGGGAGGGACAGAGGGAAGGGTAGAAAATTAGCTTGTGGGCAACAGTAAGTTGAGTATAGGTAAGATGATTGGTGAGTTCCAACCATTTTAGTTTGTGGAGAGATGAGCAATGGTGTGAAGAGGACTTATGGCCAGAAGCAAACTTGGCAATTTTGTTATAGCAAGGGGAGAGTTGTGATTTATGTGAAGATTGTAGGTTAGTTAGGAGTGGGGCACCATAGAGGAGGGAGGGGATGAGAAATGTGGTGGAGAGGGTGATTTTAGTGGAGGGTGTTAAATAGCGATTTTGTTGGTAGAGCATACCTAGTTTTTTGTGGGGTTTTTTGATATTAAGTTGAAGATGGGAGCAGAATTTGAGCTGACTATCAATTTGGACACCTAATAATTTGGTCTCTGATACGAGTTCGATGGGTGTATTACTATGACAAGTGATAGGGAATGTACTTATATTATAAGAGGTGGCTTTGGATGGGGTGAATAGCATTAGTTTGGTTTTAGATGCATTTAGTGCGAGGTGATTTTTTTTCATCCATAGTTCGGTGGTTAAGAATGCATCTTGTGTGAGCTTTAGAAGGGTAGGTAAAGAGGTAGCAGAACAGATAATAGTTGAATCATCGGCATATTGGATGATGTTAGTGAAGGGGATGGAGTTATGGAAGTCATTTATGAATATATTGAAAAGAAGTGGGCCTAGTATGGATCCTTGAGGGACTCCAGTTGGGGTATTACGGAATGGGGAGGTGGCTTTTTTCCATTTTACAGCTTGGCATCTATTAGATAAGTAGCTAGTGAACCAATTCAGAAAGGAAGGTGACAGGTTAAGCTTAGAGAGTTTAGTTAGGAGTAGATTGTGGGAGATAGTGTTGAAGGCCTTGGAGAGGTCTAGCAAAAGGGTTGAGACAATGTGGCCTGCGTCTTGTGCTTTATTCACAGTTTCCAGGAAGGAGAGAAGGGCAGTCATAGTGCTGTGACCGGGTCTAAAGCCATGTTGTGTGGGAGTAAGTAGATTATTATCTATGAGATATGGTAAGAGTTGTAGGTGGATACACTTTTCCAGGAGTTTAGAGATGGGGGATAGGATGGTGATGGGACAGAAGTTAGTTATGTTATTATTGTTGCCACCTTTGTGCAAAGGTACGACATAAGCCTTTTTCCAGATTTGGGGTTCTAAACTTTCTTGAATGGAGCGGTTGATTAGAATACTGATGGGGTAGACAATGGCTTCTGCAGCTATAACAAGATAGTATGAAGGAATGTTATTGGGGGCATGAGAGCATGGTTTCAGTTTCAGGAGGAGTTTTTTATGGTGGATGTGGGTACAGGTTTGAGTGAGAATGGTGGAAGCTGAGAGGAGGGGGTATTGAGGGGTGGTGATGGAGGGGAAATAGGAGGGGAAGCAGAGATGGGGGTACAGGAGGTATAGGATTGAAAGAGGATGATGGGGATAGTGTGGAGGGTGTGGTGGTGGTGTTAGAGGATGAGAATGATGAGGTTAGTTTGGATATGGAATCAATGAAAAAGGTATTGAACTGAGTAGCCAGATCTATGTCTGGAGCTTCAGGGTCTGGGCTAGGGTTGTCCGATTTGCTGGGGTTAAGGAGGGTGGAGATGCCTTTCCAAAACCTTTGGGGGTTTGTTTTGTTATTGTTTTGGAGTATAGAAAAATAGTTCTGTCGATCTATGATGATTAATTTTTTTACTTTGTTCCTAAGCATTTTGAATTCATTATGAGTGAGGGGAGTCCTAAGTTTTTGGTAATATGCCCAAGCTTTATCTCTGAGGTGCAAATATTGGATATTCATTTTATTCCATATTGTATTCACAAAATACTTTATTGTCACTTCCAATTTGACTAATATTCTCCCATTCAAGGAAAAAAAACAAAATTTTTGGTTCCAATTTTTACAATATGATAATTTAATTACACTAGAACATCTAATTATAAATTTTGAATTAAATAGTTTTGATTGGTTACAACTTCAATCTCTTAGAACTTTTTTGTTTAACAAAATTAATTCATTTCTACAAAATTCAATATCTCCAATTCCTAAATTAATAAAATGTTTCACCTCTTTTATTCAACAAAGCACAACTATTAAATGTAAACTATCAATAATATATAAAATAATTAATATAGAAACAAAAATATTCCTGATAGTTACAGGACTTACTTTGTCACAACCAATAATATGATTCATACTGAATTAGATAAAAAAAATAATTTTGGAATCATCCAAACTAACTACCTCATCATTAAGATGGAGAATATATGCTTGGAAATTTATGGACAGAGCTTTTTTCACCCCACATAAATTAGAATTGATTACCAAAGATAGGGTATTGTGCTTGAGATGTAAATCAGATTATAAACCTGACTGGTCATACATGTTCTATGATTGTGTAGTCTTAAAGAAATTTTGGGAAAAAATCAACAATCTTCTTCAAGCACTTTTTACAGATAGAGTTATTCAATACTCCAATCCCCTCTTGTATTAGAAAAATCAAATATCCTCTTTTATGGTCTGTGTTAACAGCAGCTAGGAAAACAATAGCTAAAAATTGGATATCTGAACACACACCTTCATTTGCAGAATTCAAAAATATTCTTACTGAAGTCTATTTAGAAATGTTGACTATTAAGTCAAGAACTACTAAAACATCCTATTCAAATACTATGTGGTCCAGTCTAGAGAATATTCTAAACAAAGATCTCTATTTTGTTTAATGTAACATTATGTTTTTCTTATTCTTTTTTATGCTATATTGTAATACTGTATTATTTAGACTCTATGTATATACTTGGTTTCCTTTTAGTATTATGTTTTCTTGTTTTAGCTAATAATCATTTTTTTCTTTGAATATATGTAAACAACTTGTATTGTTATGAAACATAAAAAAAATTTTGAAAAAAAGAATGCTGTGCTCATCCCTGGGAAAGCTGGAGCCATTAGTAACATGGCTGGTCCTATTTTTTTCTGTCTAAAAGAAACAAAAAAAGCATGAATCTACTTCTCCCCAATTTTCTTTGGATAGTAGTAGTAGTTTACTGGGTCTGGCTCAGGGTTTTATTCATACTATTGATCCTTCTTGTAAAGTAGTTTCTGGTAAAAGAAAGAGGGATTATACTTTTCCTGAAGAGATTCAAGATTCTGAATCTGAGCATGAAGATGCAGGGAGAGATGCATGGTTTTCCTCAGATTTCTGATTTACACTCAGAGGAAAGTCCAATTTCTGATTTTCCCTGTGGTGTTTTCTCATTCTCTAAGACTATTGCTAGAATGTGCCACTGTTTTCAGTAAGAGTACACTGAGGTTTCTCAGTCCCTCAGAAAATGCTACGAGTTATTAACACTCATTCCTCCTGCTCTGTCTGCTTCAGAGGCTATGTATGCATTCCCACCTGCCATTTTCCTGATAGTCAGCCAGCAACCCCTATAAAAGGCAGCTAAGCTGTATAAAGTTCCTCAGTCTTTTACATTTTTATACACTATTCCCAAATGTGGCCTACTCTTTCCGATAAGAATGGGAAAATTATTGATAGGTATGGGGAAAAGTGTATACTTCTGCAACTTTGATTTTCAGAATTTTCAATTGTCAGGCTAATATGTTTAAGTTTGTTCTGACAAATTGTGAAAGTAGGAGGAATATTTCATTTGCAGTTTCTTCTTGTGAGGAAAAAAAATCTGCTTTTAATAACTTAGTTTCGTCTAATACACAGGTCACTACTCATCATTTACAGTGTGGATATGACTCGGTTGATACCTCTTCCAGGGCTATGGCAACTGCTACTGTTTTGAGGAGGTTTGCATGCCTGATGTTAAAAATAAGATTTTAAACTCTACCTTGGATAGAGATTTAGTGTTCTGCTGCAGAGGTGATCAAAAAGTGTGCTGAAAAGGGCAAGCTAATCCAGGGAATCTCTAAGATTTTTCAGCCCTTCTTTTCCATATTTTCCAAGGAATTCTTTATCTCCTCATCTCATTTTGGCAAAAAAAAAAACAGAATAAACAGTCTCAACAAAATATAGGTAAAAAGATATTTAAGAAGAAATGGCAAGGGTGCTCCAAAAAGAAGTCTCAAACTTCCCAAAACCAAAGACAGTCTAACAAGTCTCAATGACTGTTCAAGAGACCTTGTGAACCCCACTCACCCTGGTCCTTTTTTTTCTTACATAAAGTCTGAATCTCCATTTTTTCTTTGGCAACAGATAGTTTCAGACAAATCGATTCTGAAACTCATTCATCAAGGTTACAGATAGCAGTAGGAGAAAATTCCTACTTTCTAAGGGATCATTACTCATCCTCCAGGTCAGATTTTTCCACCAGTTCTTTATCACTTGCTGTCTCAAGGAGTGATAGAACCAATTGATCCTTCCCAAGTGGGGAAGAGTTTTTATTCAATTAAGTTTCTTGTGCCAAAGAAAGAAAGAAAAAAAGCAAATCTTGGTGACCAGTTCTGGACCTTTCTTTCCTAAATATCTTTGAGATAGTGCCCAAATTCAAAATTGTCACTTCACAATCTGTTTCCTAGCAACACTAGACTTAAAAGATGCTTATCATGACATCTCTATTCATCCAGACTTCAGATGTTTCTTAAGGTTTTGTGTGTCTGGATCACATTATCAGTTCACTGCCTTACCCTTTGTAATATCCACTGCACCAAGAGTGCTCACAAAGTGTCTAGCTTCAGTTAAAGCTCAGTGCAGCCTACAGGGTATCCACATTTTTCCATATTTAAATGACGTATTTATCTTTGAAGAGTCTTTTAAGTGTCAGTGTGAGAGATCTTTTACAGAAGTTGGGATTCCAAGAAAAAAGTCCTCAGTTCAAAGAACATTTCTTCCACCGGAAAAAAATAGATCATAATCTAGATGCATTTCTAAGGTTTTCTAATCAGGCGTCATTCACTGTAAGGGGATACCTCGGGATATTGGGTCTCATGGCATCAATGGTTCTCATGATACCTCCCGGCAAGACTTTACATGAGGGAGATACAGTGATATTTAATATCTCTTTGGTCCCAGCATCAGCACCCTTTATCTTTTCAAATTCCAGTGCTGGAGGTTTTCAGAAGAGAAATCTTTTAGTGGAGACAACAGATATCCTTAAACCAGGTTTCCCCTGGTCCCACCCTGCTTCAAAGCAGTCACCACAGACACTTCAGACTTTGTTTGGTGAGTAGTTTCAGGAGAGATAATATTACAGGGGGTGTAGGACACCAAGGACAGATGCAAACACATAAATATCAAGGAGATGCTTGCCCTGATCAAGACACTCAGCTCTCTGATCCATCTTTGGTCTCTGGGACCTCTTCAAGTGGTTACAGACAATACCACAGTCTTGTGATACATCAACTAGCAATGAGGAACCAGGTCATAACCTCTTTGCAGACTAGCCATGTTATCTTGTGGTATAGTTTCACAGCACAGTATTACTCTACAGACATCCTACCTTCCGTCAGAGCAAAACTGTGTAGTAGACAAGCTGAGCTGGACTAGGGCAGACCCTCATGAATGGAAACTAGTTCAGGCGGTCTTCCAAGATTTGATCCATCTGTGAGGAGTTCCTAGAGGTGACCTCTTTGCCTCCATTCTGAACAATCAACTGGCAAAATTATGTTCCAGAACTCCATGCAAGAAGGCCAGGAAGCCAGATAGATGTCTTTTCTTTTCCTTGGACAGGAATGTACCCTTTCCACTAATATCCAGGATATTTCTAAAGATTCAGAAGGAATCTACCAAGACCATTGTGATGACTCTCTTTTGTCCCAGGCAACTATGGTGGTCCTTCTTTTGGAAATGGTCAAGGACAATTGCCACAAGTTTCTTCACAGACTAGATCTACTCACACAAGAACAGGAGTGTTTGATATACCCCGACATCAATCATCTTCAACTGACTGCCTGGATGATAGGGTCTTCATTCCTTTTACGCACCTGTTTTCTGAGGATGTGCAGCAGGTACTAATGGAAGCAAGAAAGCCTGCTACAAGAAAGTTATATATTAGCAAATGAAAAAATGTTTTTTCTAGTTGGTGCTAATAACATAACTATCACCCATTCATGGCTAGTTGTTCTCTAGTTCTACAATATTGGTGTAAGTTAATATCCTGTGGCCTTTCTTATTCCTCTTTCAAGGTTTATCACCTATTTCCAGATGTCTGCCCATGGATCCTTCTCTTTCAATGTAGTCTTGTATCAAAATGTTCTTAAAAGGGTTTTTGCATAAGAGGCCTCCAAGGAAACCGGTGTCCCCTCCTTAGGATCTTAATTTTATATTAGAGAAGCTAACACTAGCTGCATTTGAACCAGCTTAATCTGACTGACTTGAGGTTCTTAACATGGAAAACAGTTTACTGATTACTCTGACCACTGCAAGAAGGGTATCTGAGTTGCAAGCTGTTACGGAGAGTCAGCCCTATTTAATTTTCCATAAAGACAGGGTTTCTTCGAGAACTAATCCTTCCTTTATGCCTAAAGTGGTATCTAAGTTTACATTAAGTCAGACTATCCATCTCCCCACTTTCTTTCCTGAACCTAAAAATAAAGAAGGAAGGATACTCCATACTTTGGATGCCCACAGACAGCTCGGGTACTATCTTAACAGAACTAAATCTTTCAGATCTCTGGATCTGTTGTTCATTTCTTGTGAAGGTAAGAAGAAAGGACAATGTGTCAAAACAGACTGTTTCCAAATGGTTGTCTAAGGCTATTAACTTTTGTTATACTCACAATAACAAAACTATTCCAGTCAGGGTCAAGGCCCACTCTACCAAGGACTTGGCTTCTTCTATAGCTTTTTGGAAACGGTTGAATTAGTGAAGCATTCTAGACACTGCTACTTGGTCCTCCGTATATATTTTTACAAAGCACTCTCTTGTTCCAGATCAAGCTTTGCTGAAGCCATTTTCCAGCAGCTCGTGGACTGTTCTCCCCTTCCAACTCCCAAATGTAAGTAGTTAAGGTAATCTACCCATACAGCTAAGGCTACTACAGCAGTGATCAGTATGATGAACGTAGTATGGACGTGTATGTAAAGCTTACCATAACAGTAGATGTTCTAATCATCACTGCTACAGTAGCCACTCCCTTCTTCAATCTTGTTTTTTGGTGTTTTTTATGGCAGAGTATGGACATTAGTTTTTGTTGTTCCTAACATTGTTCTTTCAGGACTCAGTCTCTGTCTCTCTGCTGGCAGGAAAGCTCTGAAGGGCTTTGCACCCAAACTTGTCTTTTAGTCAGCTCAGCCTGAGCTGCTTGACAGTCAGGGTGCATGGAAGATGCCCTGAAGCTTTGGAAGCTGTCTGGCTGTTATATCCTTGGCATGGATGTAACCCATATAGCTAAGGCCACTGCAGCAGTGATCATTCAAACATATACTGTTATGGTAAGTTTACTTACACAACTGTACTTTTTCATTAAATGCTCCAAAGCCTATATCTCATGGCTTACAGGTGATTAGGATTCAACACCCTCCACATCCAGTAGTGTGGTCTCTCCTAGCCATCATAAAATTCTTCTTATAAGTATTACTACTGCTGTGCTCTTATTTTTTGTGAAATTATCTGCTATTAACTAAAATAATACAATGCTACATTTTTAGGGTTCTCCACACTAGTATAAGTCTCTTCTAAGAGGACAATACATGACTCTTTAGTCACTGTAGTATTATGAACTTACTGATTAGGTCATAAGGTCCTACCTAATACTTTTAAAATCTGCTCACCCATTTCCTTTGGTTTAACTACTCATTCACCTCCTTGCCTTTATTTCCACTTTTTTATCCTCTCCATATCCTTAAACTAAACTATCTTGTAACTATATGTCGAGTGGCAACCTACTAATTGTTGCTGTCCTTCCATTCTGCTCCATAGTTTTGTCCAACACCACTATAGAATGAACTACAAGACAGCTCCCAGTGGAAAAAAAAAATTGTATTACTTCAAAAACAACACAACCACCTAATATTGCAATAAAAACTGTAGGGCCATCTCATTCTACGACAACTATAAATTTCAAATGAACACAAACATTGACAAGCTATTTACTGCACCTGTTGTATGCACTTAAAAAAAATGTGGTGTCCATTGCTATAGTTTTGTTTGTGGTGGCAAGTGATTGTGATATATCAGAAATGCAATAATCTGTCCCTCCACATAAGCCCTAGCTAAGCATGCTTTTAAATCCTTTGTAGTATTTCATTATGTCACAAATTCTGTTCAAAACAATTCAAAATACTGTGTGCTGACCATCAGCAGATACAGCATGTCACAGTGATGTAGTGAATCAGAATGTCTCTGTACATTTTATTAGGTGATGGTGTTCTTTGCCAAAACAAATCAGTATAAGTGTGTTTGTGAGTGTGTGTGTGTGTGTGTGTGTGTGTGTGTGTGTGTGTGTGTGTGTGTGTGTGTGTGTGTGTGTGTGTGTGTGTGTGTGTGTTTGTGTGTGTGTGTGTTTTGAGGGGAGCTGGACATTTTATTTATTTATTTATCTGGGGAGACCTGAGGTGGTACATATGGGTTGTTATGTTCATGGGAAAGTACTAGGCAATCAGTTTGCAAACCATTACAAGCCTAACCAATAAACCATATTCAAAAGTTCCCCCCAGCCTCAAGGAGGGTAACACAAGATAAACTAGGAAAGATTTTGAGGCTGTCCATCCAATTATTTATTCTTACCTTGAAGAAGCAAGGGTGCTAATCGATGTTAAAGCAACTGCAAGTCAGTGAAGCAACAAATAATGGCACCAAATTTACAAATGTCTGAAAATGAAGACAGACCAAGAGTGCTGGCAGGAAGATTTGAGAAAGAGATGACAAATAGGAGAGGGCCTAACACTGAGTTATGTGGTACACCACCGGTAACGACAACCACTTGGGTTCTGTCAGACAACACTTAACTATGCACAGTACAACATATGGATTTATATTCAGATTTACAAGTATGTAAATAATGCCTGCATCAGGAATACTGTCAAAGGCCTTGGCCAGGTCCATATGGGATGTGCATACACTGCATAACTGCTATCCATTGCACTGGTGACTTTTTCAAAGAAATTAACAAGGTTAAGGAAGCTGCTCCTGCCTTTTATAAACCTGAATTGATGAGGATATAGAGTTAGTAGATTTTTAATGCTCTAATTAATGAAGTCTGAGATAATATGTTCCTGAACTTTACATATCAGTCTAGTAAAACTATTGGGTCTGCAGTTACCAATATCCATGGCTGGACCACCCTTGTGTAATGACATTGCAATGGCTGTTTTCTAGACTTCAGGAATGTAACCAATACAGGCTAGAACAGGTTAAATAGGAGGTCAAACAGGGCATATGTGATACTGATAATCAGGCAACTTGGTATGTTATTAGGGCCCTTGGATGAAGTTTTCTTAACTTTTTAGAGAACTGACTGTGGAATCTGTGGAATAGTTATAACTATGGGCAGAACAAGATTTGCACTAAATTTGTCAGCTACAATGTTAGCTATTCTCTTCGATTTTCTTTCAGGTTCTCTAAATTTCTTCTTTGCTGGCATCCAAACAGTGCAATTACTAGCCAGTAACTGAAATATACCAAACCAAAAACGAAAAATCAGTGGCTCTCATGTCTGAGTTTCTGTTTTCATACTGGAAGATCTGAAATTAAGCTATTACTCAGTGTGCATCCATCTTGGAAGTGTCCATTATCTATTCCCTCTGGGTCAAAGTTGGTGACATTATTGTGAACTAGAGCCAAACATTGCTAAGTGTTAGTTCTTAGCAAGATTCAGGCTTCTTAATGGTACCTTAATCTCTTTTGCTGGTTTCTTGAGTGTTCTTAAGATAGGAAGAATGAGATGTGTTATAAACTGTAAGTACTTCTCTGGTTGTATAGATTATTTTTATAGATATTCCACCACTGGAGCTTGTTTTTAAAATTCTCATTACATCTGATGTGGATAAGGACTGCCTTAGTTGTTGTTGTGTCTTTCGGCTTTTCCCAGTTAGGGGTCGCCACAGCAGAACTCTGCTCCGCTAATGATTGGCAGTAGATTTTTACGCGCCAAGTTGTATGGATACAAAATAAGTGACTGTTTAACACCAGTGGATTTAGTTGTCCTTTTGCAGTATAAATTATTAAATGTTTGACATTACTAAGACGCACAACCTCCAATGAAGGTACGCCCATTCACGCATGTCTCCACACAAAAGACGCTCTAGCTGAGAATCGAACATGGACTGCCTTAGTGATAGTGTTATTTTAGTGTGAGTGGAAATCTGAGGCATAAGCAGCAGCATGATTCTCAAAATTCTTTGCACGAGAATTCTGAACAAAGCCAAAACATAATGGGGGAGACCAAAGCCCAAAACTAGGGACAGTTTTAAAATATTACGGTGGTGGTGCTGCGGTAGCGTTGTCGCCTCACAGTAAGACGTTGTCCTGTTCGATTCTCAGCTAGAATGTCTTCTGTGTGGAAACATGCGTGAATGGGCATACCTTCGTTGAAGGTTGTGCATCAGGGCCGGCAACTAAGAATGTAAAAATCTACTGCCAATCATTAGTGGACCGGAGTTCTGCTGTGGCGACCCCTAACCGGGAAAAGCTGAAAGACACAACAACAACTCTAAATTGCTTAAAGATTTAATAGAACAACATGTTTTGTATCAACATTAATTTCCTGAATAATAATAAGTACAACTCTCTGACGGCTGTCATTACTGATGGACTGCAATCTGCAGTAATTGTCTAGAAAATCAAAAGTATTTCAGGGACAGGACAAAATTATGAGGAAAAATCAGGGACACTTGAGGGATATGGGTGGCAGTTTTAGCAACTGGGTATGTCAGAGGAAGATTACAGCAGAATTTGTTTAGGTCATCAGGTAATTGAATATGGATTGCTTTTGAAATGTCTCTAAACAGAGTTATTTGCAGACGAAATGCCACCAGTTTTAAAAGAAAAGGTCACTGATATACAGTCTGATTTAATGAGGGAAGACGATACATAGGGAGCTGTGCAAAAAGTGTCCATATTTTTGAGGATAAGATCAAGAGTGTATGTGCCCCCTAGTAAGATGGTTAACTAGTTGTAAAAGGGAGTTATCACTGTCAAGGAAGCATTTGGCATGCCAGCCATAGGCAGTGAAGGTCATACAGTTTATTGACAGATCTTTGAATTTCCCCAGAAGGAAAGTGTTGGGATTAAATGAATTTCAGCTAAGGAGTTAAAACAGCTATAATTGTTAGAAGGAGCATAGAGGGTGTTTTGTCACAAGATATGAAGTGGTAAGTAATCTTGTTTAGAGTGATCTGAATACCTAATGGTTCAAATTTGGGGTGCTGAGTAGTCAGTTATGAGGTGATGATATCCTTGACAAGTGCTGATACTCCACAGCAAATGCCATTAAATCTGAAGATGTTATAGTTGCTAAACTCAGGAATGCAAGGAGTGTTTTTACTGTTTTGAAACCATGTGTCTGTAACTACACATGTATGAATGTGTTCAAGCCGCAGGAGGGCCTTAAGTTTGGGAATTATTATTATTATTATTATTATTATTATTATTATTATTATTATTTTGTACGATTCCTGGCATTGAGTAGATCCATCTCAATGCATTCCAGATTAGAACTTACTAGACTTGAATATGCAGCAGATGAATTCTCATTGAAAAAGGCACTGCGGAGACAAGAAAGGTTTTAGCCAAAATGTGAAAGCCATTGTACTAGAGGTGTTGACAATCCCTGGAAAATAAGGAAAGCTTGTCAACCACCTCATCCCAAGCTGACACATACTGGATACTGCTAGAATGATACCAGCTACTTAGCTGATTATTAAAGCCAATTCTCTTGTATTTGAATTTTGACATCATTCTTAGCGATGGTGATTCACTATTAAAGACCATTGTTTTTTCTGTGTGCATAACAAGATCAGTCATATCCTTTTGGATGTCCTTCTGGGTAGACTGATCAAGGTTACTCACTCCTACAAGGACCACTCCCAGCTTGTAATTGCATTTGCCAAGATAGAAAGATTTAAGCCCTTGCCACATCCCATATCCTGACTGTAAAGAGAGCTAACCTTTATCATGTTCTTATCCGGCCTGCTGAGGATGGCATCCATATGACTGATAAAACAGAGTCTCCTATAAATAAAACATTACTTTGGGTGGATGCAGGCTCAGTGGTTCTTATGGGCTTAGAGTCTGCTGTTTTCTGACTCTTAGAGGTATATCCAGTGGCTATGGATGTGGGGGTGAATGTGGGTGTGCTGCTGTGTGACGTAGTGGCTGATGTTTCTTAGTACTCTTAAACTCAGTGTATGTTGGGGCACTGGAGATGCTCTGCGCTGTAGGTCTGTGTGTGTGTGTGTGTGTGTGTGTGTGTGTGTGTGTGTGTGTGTGTGTGTGTGTGTGTGTGTGTGTGTGTGTGTGTGTGTGTGTGTGCCTCTCACATTTTGAGTCATTGTGAGGTGGCAATAAAGGGCTGCTGTACTACTTCAAAATACCTATGTCATCACCCTGGTTTAAGAGGGGGTAAAAGCTAACTGAGATTCCATAATTGTCAGCACAGTCAAAGGTGTATGAGAGAACAGGATAACTTAATAATCTACTCTTTGTATAAACAAGGGTATAATGCATTGGACTAGAAAATAGTGATACTATGGGATGTGGCTAAAGGACACAGGAATATAAGATATATCTACTGTAGAGTATGGAAACAATAAGTGATAGTGTTAGTATTCAGAGGTGCAAAGAAATGTAAAAGTGACAGCAATATATACAGTAAAGTACTTAGTAACTAGTGGAAAACTGTAATCAGGTTGTACAGTAATTGAGAGTAATAGCTGTAATGTCCATAGCCCTGATGCAATCCATATACGCAACAATGCAACAACAGCAATGACTAAAAGTGAGATCAAATACAATCAATAGCTGAAATAAATTTGTGTTTCATCTGTTGTGAGGAGTTTCTCCTCCTGTATATAATTTACTTATCAACTATTGTAAATGCGTTTTATGTCTTTTTTTGTGGAGTGTTTCTCCCTAGTTCATTGCAAAATAGTTAATCTGTTGTAGAGTGTTTCTTCCATTGTATATATTTACTCATCAAATACTGTTTAAATGTTTTTGAATCTGTTGTAGAGCTTTTCTTCCTGGGCTTATGCTGATAATTGGCCATTGGCTCATTTAGACTTTCCAGGTTACCAAAGGACAAATGGAAAATAAATAAATAAATAAAACAGTAACTTAATTTGGCACCTTTACCTAACTAGTAGCAGCCATGAGCAGCAGCTAGTCTAACCCAGTGGCTCCATGTGCGGTAGCTATACAGTAATGGTTACAGATAGTCTAAACAAATAGTTCCAAGTACAGTAACTGTAAAGCAAAAAGTTACAATGTCAAAATAACAGGAATAGCCGCAAAAACAAAACCAAATACAATGAAAGAAGCAGTCCGGGCCCACTAAAAATGGCTCACTAACACAATAATTTATTGAAATAAAAGTTCGACACAAGCGCTTTCGCCCTGCTACAATGCAGGGCTTTATCAAGTGAATAAAAAACAAACAATCACAGTCTCTTATATACCCTATTTCTTAAACAAGGCACCAAACCATCTCAAAGATACATAGAATAAAAAAATGTATAGTTAAAAAACAGCCTATTCACATTATTCCACTACTGTAAATAAAATCTTACAAAAACAATAAGGCAGCTTAAAAAACAATATAAAACAGTGCTTTGCTGTTGAGATATACTCACAATATGTCCCTACTCTATAGTTTACTGGCTTTCTTTATCAAGTATGGCTTAATAGAAATATGGTCATTCAGACCTGCGGGGGTTGTGGCATTTAATTTCACCTGCCAGTGGGTTTCCATACAACTAAGCCAATTCTCCCAATCACCCCCCCCCCCCCCAGGATCCATAAAGACCTGCTCTGTTAAGCCATACTTGATAAAGAAAGCCAGTAAAGTATAGAGTAGGGGCATATTGTGAGTATATCTCAACACCAAAGCACTGTGTTATATTGTTTTTAAGCTGCCTTATTGTTTTTGTAAGCTTTTATTTACGTTAGTGGAATAATGTGAATAGGTTGTTTTTTAACTATACAGTTTATATATGTATGCATCTTTAAGATGGTTTGGCACCTTTTTTAAGAAATAGGGTATTTAAGACACTGGGATTGTTTTTTATTCACTTGATAAAGCCCTGCATTGTGGCAGGGCGAAAGCTCTTGTGTCGAACTTTTATTTCAATAAATTATTGTGTTACTGAGTCATTGTTGGTGTGCCCGAACCACTTCTTTCATTGTAAATAGTTACAATGTAGTAACAACAGAACAAATAACATAAGCAGAAAAAGTATATTAGACAGTATAATTCAATGCTTTCCAGTGGAGTACTGTACAGCAGTAACTTTGAATGCCATAACAGTACAGCAATCAGCAACAAGCAGCAGTGCAGTGACACCAATGATCAAAAAATTATTTTTAATGACTAGGGGATTTTTTTTCTTAGTATATTTTACCTCTTTGCCTGCCTCACATTAAGCCTCCCAGCAAAGAAACGTGCATATTAATTTCCCTTACCCTAGGATTTTACCTAGTACCAGGGTGGGAGCTGTTTGGAGGGTGGGCCATCATTCAAGTAGCCTTGAGGATACTTTGTACCCTAACAGACATCCCAGCAATGAAATGTATGTTATGGCTTAACACCAACCCTCTTGAGGGGTGGATAATACATGTCACTACAGATGCTCACAATGCCTTCCTTATATGGGAGCATGCAGGTCTATATTAGTTCCACGAAAGGCATATTCATCGAACATGTCTTCAGTGAACACCAGCCACCAAAATTCAGTTCAGCAAACAGTGGAATTTTTCCCACAGTTCGCAACACTTGGCCATCACCTCACCTTTGCCCTTTTCCCTACTATAGTGTGATCTCGGAGTTGGTATATATAGTTAGGGGGGGGTGAAGCCCCCACTTGGGTGGATTTGATTTAGTCCGTTGTGTATTCCAGATGGTTGGTGGGCCAAGTGCTTGCGAACCATGGGAAAAATTCTGCTGTTCACTGATGAATTTTGGTGGCTAGTGTTCGCTGAAGACTTATTCGATGAATACATCTTTCATGGAATTAATATAGACCTGGAGCATGCAACTGCATACCCAGAATCAGTTAGCATAACATCCTACTAGGCCAAGTATTTGCAAGGGAAACCTTTTACGTAAAGCCGCACATACACATGTCCACACACGTGCACATGCACACACACACACACATGCACACACACACACACACACACACACACACACACACACGCACACACACTAACACCACCCACCACCACAACCTCACTGAACTTAGCTAACCTGCAGCTGCTTTTTTAGGGGTGAATGAATGACCACCATCTATTGTACCCAGTGCAATCCTTGCACAAGATTAGCACTTCTAGTCATTTATGCATTTGTATAACTTATTTTGACTGTGTTGCTGTTGTATTTTCATATTATTTGTTATACTTTGTTGCACTTTATCATTGCAAAGTACCTTTGCAATTCATTGACCTCATTGCTGGTTCTTGCACTATTCAGTCATTTTTATTACAGGGTATCCTTGTTTAGTCAGTTGTTCGTAGCTTAGTTCCTCACATTTGGGATTTACCTTTGTGATTTTCATGAAGGAGACACAGGACTGTACTCTAGTGGTAGTGGTGGGTAGCTTGTTCTGATCTGAAGTTTGTGTGTAAACCTCTGATTGGCCACAAGTTTTATTTATTTATTTATTTATTTATTTATTGTCATTCGTTAACTGGGTTGGTCCAGCTGAGCCAAAGGCCCATTTTCAGTGGAGACCTGAGTAGAAAAGCTCCAGTTACAATTACAATTGTTCAAGACAAAAATGTATATCACAAAAGGCAAATAAGAAAAAAAGAAATATACATCAGGGTGAAATGACTGAATTTAACAATTTTGCACAGATTTCAGTGTAAATCTATATATTAACAACAAGTTATTTTGGATGACAAAGGATTATTTATTAGAAGGAGGGTATTGGTGTGTAGTACTCAGGAGAGGAGATAGACGCTGGGGAAGAGAAAAGATATGAGAGAAGAAAAGTAGATTTAGGAAGAAGGTAGCTAGTATCAAGTTGAAGTTTGACAGGGACAGGACCAGGTGTGAAGAAGATAGTGCTTAAATTCGGATTTGAACTGGGACTTATGAGGGATACTTCTTATATTATGTGGGAGGGAGTTCCAGGAGCAGGCTGCTGAGTATTTGTATAGAGATATGTTTAGTGAGTTTTTTTCTGCCTGTGTAGAGATGGCCTGTTTGTGTGACACTGCTCATTGTGCAGCTGGCTTTACTATATAGATGCAGGCACCTAGAATTGACATTTTTCTCCATAAAACTACTCTTGAAACTTCTGCAGTCCCAGTTTCTCAAAACGCAACTAGCTTGTGCAATGACAAGCAATGCCCTAAGAGTTTTGCATTAGGTTGTCCTGGTTTTTTTACTCTGCACTCCTTCAGCAACCTTCTACTCAAGTAAAAAAGGATAGCAACCGTGGATATGAACTCTCATACTATCCCTGCATCCTTCTTGATGGATATGAGCATTCTAAGGCACTGTAGCAACTGCCTCATGTTTAAGAAATTGATAAGATATGTGAGAGATACACCTATAATACCAGTCAGGTTGTCAGTAATGCACACACTGCATCTACCACATGCAGTATGGATCAGACACATACACCCACATATGCTAAGGCTCTTAAATGTAATCTTCCTAAACCCCAAAGACCTCCAAGACTTTGCACCTAAAAGAAATATCCTCAGCAGCTTCAAAAGCACTCCACCAAAGCAACACACAGCACAACACCTACAGCCTTATCTCACATACCCTCAACATCTAAGAGCAAAAGACAAGCCACCACACAACCCAATATTTTTGACATAGGAGTCTCCATTATGAGACATATAGATGTCCTACTGATCAGGCTGAGTATGGGGAAAGTCACAGTCAGTTCCTACCAGGGGCCAGGATCTGCCAGATCATGCATGCTCTCAGGTCACTGGATCATAAGAACCTGTATGACTCAGTCACAGTCCATGTATGTGTAAAAGATGTGAGATACCTCCCTGGACTATACGAAGAGAAACATGATGGATCTCTCAGATTATGTGTCCTAGGGTGGTATGAGCCTAGCACTTCGCAGTATTCTACTTTCTCCAAGGATGATGCCACAATATGAACAAAAGATGACAGACTTTAATAATTGGCTTAGTTTTTGCTGTCACTCCAAGGGGGTACAATATTTGTCAGCGTGGGAGGATATGGTAAGCAGACCATGCTGTTTTGTCAGAGATGGTCTGCATCTGTCCCCTCTAGGCATTTGAATATTGACCAAAACCTTGTCCTCCCTATTGTGCCTTTTTTTGGCAATGCCAAACTGAGAAATCTTCTGTCATAGCAAAACCAGTCCTAGAAAACCTAAAGATGTTACTGCTCAGTGCCAGGAGTCTAAACAAGAAACTCCACTCTCTCCAAGCTCTCTTTACACTGGAGAATGCAGAAGTTTGTACAGTTATGAAGACAGAGTTTAAAACTATGGTGAACACCTCAGTAGTGCATGGCTACAATGCCTTCCACACATTTAGACCAGCTACTGCACAGTCATGGAATAAAAGTGGACATGTCTCAATTTGCATCAGAAACAAACATACTCCAAGGCTGGTCAAACAGGATGATGTGCTTGAGCTTCTCCAAGTCCAAATTAGAATAGGCTAAATTCCACAGCATATCCTTGCAAACAATAGGTCCATCCTTATAACCCAGGAAACCCATAACACATACTTAAACTTACTGGAGATACTCACCATTCAACCCAATACCATATTCATGGATGACTTTAACTACCCTACATTAAACTGAGAGTCATACTCAACCCCGAACTTGCAGGCCCAGAGATATCTGGACTTCATCAACAAAAAACACCCTGGACCAGATAATCCATACATCTACTTGGGTAGCAAACATACTGGATTTGGTCCTCACTAACATGGGAGAATGCTGCACCCCCCCCCCCCCAAATAGTGCAATGTCCTGTCTGGTAAGGTCAGATGGTAAAGCTGTCTCCTTTGAAACAAAAAAAAACCTAGGACCCTTGCTAAACCTGGAACATTTAGGAACTGTTCTAAGGCAAACATCCTACTATTAAGTGATACTTAAATTTAATTTTCAAGCCCCTCTCCAAACCTTGAGAACACTGCTGCCTATGCAGAATTATTCACAGAGACCTGTACAATCATATTAATAGATGCAAAGAGACAGCTGTGCCTACCATAAGCATAGAACAAATTCAAAAACAAGCCACCCTGAAAAATCCCAACATTAATAGGCTGAATAACAAAAAGGAAGAAAGGGAAAAATTAGGAAGTGCAATGTCCAGCAGGATAAGAACTCTCTCATCAATCCAAATAATCAACTCAGAAGGCAAATCAAGTCTACCAAAGCCAACTTTAAGGTAAAAATAGCCTCCCAAGCAAAGAACAACCATAAGGCTTTCTTTAGCTATGTCCACAACCTTAAAGGCATCACACAGGAATGTGTAGAACTAATTGTAAATGGAGCCACCTACACTGAGTCAGATTAGGTCATGGCTATAACCTGGCTCCCAGAAAGCAGCAAAGTGTAGAAACTTCTCATCTTCTCTTTGTCGATAATTTAAAACTGTATAGCTCATCAGATGAGGTACTGAAAGCACAACTGCTAGTAGTCACAACTTTTTCAGATGATATAATAATGTCATTTGGGCTTGATAAATGTGTAAATGCGACCTTTAAAGCAGGAAAGATCCAGCACCAAGAAAACATCAGTTTGGAACAAGAATGTGATAAAAGAACTTGAGCAAGAGGGCGTGTATAAATATTTGGGAATTGATGAAGGATCAACAATAAAACATGAACAAATGTGAATAAAACTTAGTAAGGAATATTTTAGAAGAGTTAAATTAATCCTGAAAACAGTGTTAACATTTAGGAACAAAGTTCAAGCTATAAACCAATTTGCTCTTCCTGGCCTAACTTACAGTTTTGGAGTGATAGACAGGCCCCAAAAGGATTTGAAAAGATTAGACAGGAAAACAAGAAGGATGCTTCATACTCCTCAAATAATTTATAAAAATCAGTGCATACCAAGATTATATATTCCCCATTCCGAAGGAGGTATGGGCCTCCTTGAAATTGATTACATGTATAGATCTGCAATCATGGGACTGCACACACATCTGCTGACCTCACAAGACCCAAACATAGTGAAAGTTTTGAAACATAAGGAGAATAAATCTAAGATGACTTCCCTTCTTAGTCTAGCAGAAGCATATCAGCATCAAGTGGGAATGGAAATTAAACCAGAAGTAGATAAAAACCAGGCAGCAACTGAATATGCAAAAACACAAAAGAGAGAATATAAGGTGAAGGATCAGATGAGCAAGCAAGAAATGTGGAAAATGCATAAATACAGTTGTAAGTATAGAAGACTCCTGGAACAACCTTATGTTGATCAGGATTGAATGCAGGAATGGTTAAGAAGAGGTGGATTTAACTCATTACATCTGAGTGACGCCTCCAGATGCATCTGGAGTTAACTCCTACTGATGCCTCTAGACGTGAAATGTTGCTTGTTCATATTTCCATCAATAATTCCAAAACCATGCTATGTACAAGGTTTTAAAATATTTCTTCTTAAAACTTACACAATAGCAAACTCAATTGCATTAGTATGTGACTTCTGTCTAGTGCAGGTAAATGGATATTAACTGTTGTTTTTATTATATTAATTTATGTAGATATAATTTTCATATTTTTCTAAATATCCCAACAACCAGTTAAATCAGACAGAACTCCTTAGCCTCATATGAAAGCTTTCAGGTAGATGAATAAAATGCTGCTGACATTATGTGTGTAACTTGAGTGGTTGCTGAGATATTGTTGGTGTAAATGACCTGAGACGTACCTCCCTGGACTACATGAAAAGAGACATGGAAGAGCTCTCCGATCTTGTAGCCCAGGCAGGTATGACCCTAGCCCTGAGTAGCATTCTGCCATCACCCAGAATGATGCCGCAGTACAAGGACAAAATGATTGACTTCAACAATTGACTAAGCTTCTGGTGCCATTTTAAAGGGATCCAGTATCTGTCTGCCTGGGATGACATGGTCGGCAGACCACGATGCTTTGCCAGAGATGGCCTGCACCTGTCACCCCTGGGATTCCAGATACTGGCTAAGGTTCTTGCCACCCCTATAGTGCCTTTTTTAGGCAAGGTTCAAATGACAAATTCACCACCATAACAGGAACAGGCAAGCAAAAACTGAGGGTGATGCTACTCAATGCTAGAAGTCTAAATCTCAAAATGCACTCACTCGAGGCACTCCTTAAAATGGAGAACATCGATATCTGTGCAGTGACTGAGACCTGGTTCAAGGCTCCAGAGAGCACCCATGCACTACCAGGCCATAACTCATACCACACTTTTCGGCCATGTAACCTGGACCGGAACACCAAAGGTGGAGGTGAGTCCATATTCATTAAGGATATCCACACCTCCAGGCTAGTTGCTCAGCATAATGCAGCCGAGGTTATCCAAGTGCAACTAACTCTGGGCAAAACTGCAATCCAAATTGTAGCTTGCTATAGATCACCCACCATGCCCCAGGATTCCCACTCCTCTTTTCTTGATGTACTGGAAAATATTAGAGTTCAACCAAACACCCTAATAATGGGTGATTTCAACTACCCAACCATTAACTGGGAAAACTACTCATGTACCAACTCCTTTGCTCAACGCTTTCTGGAATTCATAAACTCCAATGCCCTGGATCAACTTATCCACACCCCCACCAGGGGCAACAATATCCTAGATCTAGTCATTACCAATATGAGTGACTGGTGTTTCACACCTGAAGTCAACGCTTCATTGGTCCGATCCAACCATAAGCTAATTACCCTAGATAGCCACAGCCTGCCTCCACCCCCCATTAAGGAAACCATGGTAAAAAATTTCTCCAAAGCCAGCTTCATGCTTCTTAAGACATAAGTGGTGAACTTCATGACACCCATGCAGATGGACAATGCAGTTACAACTACTGAATCCTACACAATTGCACTTTATAAGCACTTACATGAGTGCATGGATCGTGCTATCCCAAACAGAACCAAGACGCTATCCTCCAAAAAAGGAAGCCAATCTGGTGGTCCCCTGCCATAAACAAACTGTACAACAGAAGGAAGAAACTCTTGCAAAAGAGAGTAAAATCCCACGAGTGGAGGAGCTCCCTGGTCAGCCTCAGTAAGAAGCTGCGATCCCTGATAAAATCCTCCAAAGCTAGTTACGAAAACAAAATCGCCACTGATTCTAAAGACAACCACAAAGCATTCTATAGCTATGTCAAGAATCTCAATGGCAACACTCAGATCTGCTCTGAGTTACAGCACAATGGCACTAAATATACAGACCCAACTGATATTGCCAACATCCTGGCAGATAGGTTCAGTGCTAACTTTACTGCCCTCTCACCCCCTAAAGAGCCCATCTATATACCGGAAGAATGCAAAGTTCCTGTAATCATGGCTGCACAGGTAAAAAACACACTCTCCAAAGCTAAGAACACAGCATCCATGGGACCATTCAACATCCCAGGCTGCATTCTACACGAAAGAGTGAACGAACTGGCACCCCACCTAAGTACTATGTTCAATCATAGCCTCACCTCAGGCTTTGTGCCTGCTGAATGGCGCACAGCAACGGTTATCCCATTCCACAAGGGGGGAGCCACCATGGACCCCGAGAACTACCACCCCATTAGCCTGACGAGCCTGGTCTGCAAGGCCATGGAACATATCATCATGGAACTTATAAACTAAGACATTGGTAATCTCCAAACTCTGGATACCACCCAGTTCAGGTTTGTGAAAGGCAGGTAATGTCTCCTAAACCTGACAGACTTCTTTGAAGCAGTCACCAAAGCCGTAGGATAAGGTGGTTCACACAACCTATCTAGATCTTGCCAAGACTTTTGACACCATCCCCCACTCTGGAATTATAGATAAACTCACTAAACTAGGTATAAATCCCTATGTCACAAGATGGGTTGCCAACTGGCTCACTGACAGAACCCACACTGTGAAAGTAGCAGACTCCAAATCCGACTTCAGACCAGTGACAAGTGGAGTACCACAGGGTTCAGTCCTGGGTCCTCTCCTGTTTGGTATCTACTTCTCTGAAGTACAGGCTAATACAGAAGGTCTTTGGCTAATGAAGTTTGCAGATGACTGCAAACTAAGAGCCATAATCGAAACTCCTAACAATGTGGACATCCTACAAAAGGGCCTCACTGAGACAGATGCCTGGTGGTCAAAGCCATGGCCTCAAGCTCAATGTCAAAAAGTGCATTGTCATCCCCTTTGGTAAAAACTCTGTACCCATGAACTACAACATAGGCAGTAGTATACTTAACACCAAAAGTGTGATAAGAGACCTTGGGACACAGGTGGACAGTAGTCTCTCCTTTGATAATCACATTGCCACAGTAGTCAGGAAATCCTTTTACATGGCACACCTCATCACAAAAAGTTTCACATCCAGAAAAAAGAGGTAATTGTTCCCCTCTACTCATCACTCATTAGACCCATTATAGAGTACATGCCCCTTTTGGTATGTACCTCACAAGACATCTACAACAACTGGAAAGCTGCAGAAATACCTCACAAAGAGGATTACCGGCCTCAAAACAGATGCTCTATGCAGACCGTCTCAAAAAACTCCAGCTTTACTCCATCGCATATCGCCTACTCAGAGGTGATCTCTGCCTAACATACGAAGCTATGTCAAACCCAGAGCTGTTGAACATGCTCCACTTAAAGAAATCCCAATCCCTCCGAGCTACATGCTCTAGGGACCTAAACCTTGTCACCACAATAAACAGAACATGCCAGAGGAATAGATTCCTGTCCCAGAGACTTCCCATACTCTGGAATAAACTGCCTGTCTATATCAAACAAAGCTCCTCATTAGCACTCTTCAATAAAAATCTTGATGATTGGATGAGAAATAGGAAATTCACCCTGGGGATTACCTCTGTGGCTCTGCTCGACAGTGGCACAGGAAAATAATTTTCTTGGGTGGCAAAAGCCAGCGTACCTTTTTGGCTGGGCTTGTATAGGCCCTAAGGGCCGATAGTCTGGTACCTACCTATGAACCTATTGTAAGCTGTTTACAAAATATTACAAATGTAATAGTTACTGTGTTTACTGTGACTTATAATATTCAGTTTAAGACCTAGAACCTAAAGAATTCTACCACTATAAAAATAGTTTGTGCTGAAGAGTTTGCCATTTATGCTTCTTTCATAACCCCCTGTGGTTCCAGAAATATGAACATTTGTTTGGAATGTGAGGACATAATTTGATTGTCAAAAGGCTTATGCTCCGCCCATTGGAAGTTACACTGCAAACTTCCTGAGCTCCATTGAAGTGGATGAGTTAAACCAAAATATGAAAGGTTAATATTGGCAGCCCAAGACAGTGGACGTGTTAGTTTACAAAGTCCACTTGAACATGTGGGAAAAAACAGACAAATGTAAGTTTGTAAAACAGAATTGGAAAAGTTGCACACCTTGTTGCTGGTTGTGACATACTAATGGCAGAACTGTACACTGAAAGGCATAATAATGTGGCAAGACTGTTGCACTGGATTGTGCAAACACTATAATAGTGAAGTAGCTGAAAAACACTGAAAACATGAGCCACAAAACATTATAGAAAATGATGAAGTTTATACCACATGGGATCACCCATTACCAACAATTCAAAAGATAGATGCAAGAAAACTAGATATAGTGGTCCATGAAAAGAAGACAAAAGTAGCATTGATCATTGAAATCACTACACCCAGTGACTACAGCGTCTTGTGTACAGAGAGACACAAAGTCATAAAATATCAGGATTTGCAAGCAGAAATGACACAAATGTGGACAAAAGATACCCAAACAGTTCCAATAGTAGTAGAAGCAATGGGTCTTACAAAAAAGAATCTACAATCATAGTTAGATATGTTACCGATACATGTAACTCCATACGAATTGCAGAAGGAGTCATTACTGGGCACATTGCGTGTGCTGCAAAGAGCACTTCTGGCTGAGATCAAAGAGTGAAATAATACTAACTTCATGAACTTTAATCATACTTTGACTTAGGAATGGGATCCATTCCTCTCAAAAGACCAAAGCAATGCTAATTTCATGAGCTTTAATCATGCTTTGACTTACGAATGGGGTCCATTTCCATCATGCTATCAGAAACCCAAAAGATATGGAGAAATTAAAAAAAATTAAACCAGAAGATATAGCAAATCTAATGGCTAACAAATCCAGCTCCAGTTTGAACCCTCTCTTCCCCTCAGCCACCCCTCAGGAAATACCACTAAACGTATACCTCACACACACATACTATCATTAGGCAGATGGTTCTCGACACTGTCTCCAAGGCTAACAATACTGCATCAATGGGCCCTGATAATATCACAGGATGCCTCCTAAATAGCATGACCTACCAAGTCCACTAGAGTCACTGTTTAACCATAGCCTCAAGACAGACTTTGTGCCTGCATAGATCACCTCACAGCTCTATTCCTGGACATAGACTCCTACAGAAAGTTGAAGGGTAATCTATGCCTGGCATAAAAGGAATCTCTGAATACCACTCTGATGGACCTTTTGCATATCCACCAAAGAAATAGCATCAGAATTATCCAATCAAGGGACTTAAACTGCTTGCTTGCTTGCTAAAGAGGACATGTTGGAGGGCAGATATGTGTCTCAGAGACTACTCCTTTTCTGGAGGAGGCTTCCCATCCACAGGAAGAAGAGTTCTTCCCTAGCCCAGTTTAAGCATAACTTGGATCAGAGGATGGGGAATCAGAAATTCATCTCCGATCTGGCATCTATATCACTAATGGTCAGGGACAGCCTCTGAATGCTTAGCCTTCCAAACCCAAGCCTACATATACCCCTTAGAATAATCTTAAGGTTCCTAAAACTTGTCATATACATTTAGGATGCATGGCTAGGCTTAAAAAGGCCCCTGTGCTTGTTAGCCTTTTGCCTCACAACAGTGGATGTTTATGCAGTTGTATAATTCTCTGAATTTCTCAGCAGTGTAACGCAGGAGCTGCTGACATTTCTGGAGGAGAGCATACGGCTAAATAACATTACTTACCCCAAACTGCAGCTGTGCCAGTGGACTCCCCTCCATGTTGAGGCTCCTTCTAGCAAGAAACCTCAGCAACAGAGCAGTCTAAGAATTGAAAAGTTTACCATGTGTGAGAAAATGGCAGTGTTTCTTAAAGGTATAGCTGGAGAGAAAAAAAAAGATGACAATTTAGACAAAGTAATTTTTTTCTTATGCATGGATAACTCGAGAACTTGAACGCATAGGAAATGATGAACAATTTAAAGAACTGATTGTGGCAGAAAGGGTGGGGGGGA
Organism: Protopterus annectens; assembly: GCF_019279795.1. Classification (NCBI taxonomy): domain Eukaryota; kingdom Metazoa; phylum Chordata; order Ceratodontiformes; family Protopteridae; genus Protopterus; species Protopterus annectens. Next base: position 582,146,271 of record NC_056730.1, on the reverse strand, counting down.
CTTTGTAAATTAGTAAAAAAGGAAGAAAGAGTTGTGAAATAATGATTATGCTAATAAACTTTTTTTGATAATTACATTTGTGTTTATATTATTTTGGTATAGTTTTTATGTTCTTGAGTTATTGTGGTTGTACGTATTAAGGCTAATGTCAATATGAAAGAGTCGTTTCATGTACATGTGATTGTGTAAAAAGATGAATTTTCAGGTTATAAAAATGGTACATGTATGGAAACCTAACTTATTATTGAACTAGCTAATTGTCAACCACACATCATCGACAAAAACACTTTTGAAGAGGAAAATCATCAATCCACAATGAGCAACAAAAACCTAGACAATATTTGTGTGTGGGGAAACCCCCCTGCACCCCTCACCCCCACACTAATTATATATACCAACTCCAAGATCGTACTACAGTGGAAAAAGGACACAATCCCTGATCCTCACTGTTCCATGATCTTGTAGTGAAAACTATCTTACATTTCAATTAGTCAACTTTCAGTTAGCTGTGTCAGCTTTTTCACATCAATGAACAGACTAGTCAAGAGGTTCTCATACATGGATCTATATACACACTCACACACACACACACACACACACACACACACACACACACACACGTGTGTATGTGTGTGTGTATGTGTACATAGATGTAGATAGATATATATCTTCTTCTTCTTCTTCTTTCGGATTTTCCCGGTTAGGGGTCGCCACAGCGGATCATCTGTCCGCTCATGATTGGCAGAGGAGTTTTACAGTGTTGAATTGCCAACCCGGTGCCCAACCTTCCACAGAAGGCACACACATACGCACACTCACACCTAAGGTCAATTTAGAGTGTCCAATCCACCTACTGCATGTCTTTGGGATGTGGGAGGAAACCCACGCGACCACAGGGAGGACATGCAGACTCCACACAGAAGGCACCCCAGCCAAGAATCGAACCGGAGAACCTCTTGCTGTGAGGCAGCAACGCTAACTGCTTCACCACCATGGCCGCCCTATGTAGATAGATATATATGATGAATAAAATATAAAGAACCTCCTACTCTTTTTGATAAGTGCCACAGCATCTTTTATAATTGAGCTTCATCAAAGATATAAAGAGAAATTCAATACTAGCACTAACATGGGTCAAGTTTATTTGTTTCTGTTAGATACTACCGATAGCTCTGGACTCAGCAAAACATGATCAACAAGTTGAAGACTGACAAAACACTACCTGACCAACCCATCATTACATATATATATATATATATATATATATATATATATATATATATATATATATATATATAAATAATCACACCCTCTCTCTCTCCATATATATATATATATATATATATATATATATATATGTGTGTGTGTGTGTGTGTGTGTGTGTGTGTGTGTGTGCGTTTGTGGGTATATGTGTGTGTATACTTCTTTTTGGTTTAGTAATGATGTAGGGTTGATACAGGGTAATATGAGTAATACATTCTTACATAAACAAGGGTTGTGCTGCTAATATTGTGAAGTACAGCTAGCCTCGATTTTACATGGCTCCTTTACTTATAATTCAGGAAATGTACCTTTAGAGATTAGCAGAATGATTCTAAACATTCTATCACATTTTACTATGCTATACTTTATTTTATAGCATGATAATGCCCAAAGGCTAGATTCCAAAAGACTAGAGCAAAATTACACAGTGCACCAGGTTTATGGGATGGCATCTGCCAAACTCTGTAATATGGAAAGCATGTTAAACGTGGAATTATCATACAGGAAAGCAAACTTTGCCAAAACTGGGTTGATATTTTGGAAAGCTACCTCATATGGTGCAAAAAGAAAACATGCAATTAATAATTAATGAGATCAGTAGTCACAAATTAACAAAATAAAAGTAGAACATTTCCTACAGTTAATGTCATGTTTATATAACATAGCACAAATATGTGCGACATATAATGAGGTATATGTTTTTTTTTATGCAAGTGTAGCAGAATCACCCAATAAAAAGTGGTTGCAGGTATTGCTAAAGGGCATATTTACAAATCTGCTATGAATACAAGATTATTATGGGTGTTGGTATAGCCGTGAATTGTAAATTATCAGAATACTATAGAATCCATTGAGTGGGATATCACACCATATTACCAGCACATCAATAAGCAGTAATCAAGGGAGCCCGCAGGAATTTTTGCAGGGGGGTGCAAACCCGGAGCACCGCCCCAACTCCTCCCCTTCAAGGCACCACCCCCAACCCCACCCCCTTCAGCCCCCCCCAACGCGCACACACGCAGCCATTCCAGTATCTCATTACTTGGCTATTTCTCCCCAGTTGCCATAAACACTATTCAAAACTCTGTGTGCATACTGTTTTATGCATTACTTCTGCAATGATTACAGATACTTGGTTTTAATTTTCAACTTTTATTTCAAATTTTAGGGCCTCAGGGCCAATAGCCTAGTAACCTCCTATTTTATAGCACAAACACTGACAGACATTTGCTAAACTTAAATAAAGCAATAGTATTACAATGAAAACAGACTTAGCATTAAAACTTCTCTACCTTTGAAACTCACATGCACGGAAACAGCATTGAAACCCACATTCAAATAAAATGCATCTGGCCAGTGGCAGGTTAAGGTTACCTTTGGACTGTTTTCAAATCATAGGCCCCTTGCACACATTTCAGAACCATACATAACTGCTTTGATTCACCTTCCTGATTGTATTAATTATAAGATACAATAACTGAATTATATCCCTTGTTAATATAGCACCACTTAGAGTGTGTTTTATAGTTTTGAACATTTTTCCATTAAGCAATGAAACAAAACATATGAACCAATAATGACAAATTGCCCAATTCAGAACATTTCAACCATAAAAGACCACTTAAACGTCTATCATTACAAATCTACCAATATCAGTCAATATGCATAATCTCTGCAGAAGTAAAAGTCATCTGAATAATTTCACATTAAAGAGATCTGAAACTAATGGAGAGGTTGTTGCTAGAAAACAGCTTTATATTTCAGTGTTTCATCTACAAATTCAGTGCCTACTGCCCTTAAACAATAAATTGCCTATGTTACATTTAAAAAAATGCTAAGCTTGTATATTGCAATAGAAATAAGTGGCAAGCGGAAACACAGGTTCATAGTTACTAGGCATCTCATCCAAAGGAGGACTGCAGCACTCCACCCCTTAAAATACACATGTGGTGGGAGTAGAACCTACAGCCCTCTACATTAAGATGCAAGTATGCTACCTACTGTGCTAATAAGACTGTTTTGAACTTCTACACCACAACAGTGATACCATTTGCTAAACAAAACAGTTGCACATTTTAAGCAGACTTAGCATAAGCAGTAGTAAACTTCTCTTCCCTTGAAGCTCACAATTCCTTGAAAATAAATTCTACCTGCTGACTTTAAATATGGCATTTCACTCTCTCTCAAACACACACACATACCTCAACCTCTGTGAAAATCTGTATGGTTGAGAGGTATGACACACACATACATACCCCGACCTCCTTAGAAAGTGGATAGAACAAAATTGTTGCATTAGTATGCATTTTCTGAGGATATGAAGTCTAAAACTCAACTTCAGTCTTCAATGATTTGCCAGAAAAAAGACAATTTTATGAGAAACAATCTGAAAATATGAGGCAAAATCTGGATAATTGTGAGGTATAAACCCCCCATACACCCCTCCCCTCCCTCTTACACACACACACCTTTTAAACACACACACACACACACACACACACACACACACACACACACACACACACACACACACACACACACACACACACCATAGGCGCCAAAAGCTGTTAAAGGGGGGGGGGGGGGCGGAGGGAGACAGGGGCACTTAGTGAACTAAAAAGGGTAATTTTTTATAACTATTTGCTACCACAGCATAGGTTCACTTGGAGGACATTTTAAGCTTTGCCAATTCCATTTTGGTGCTTGAATTAACGATTTCTGATTGGTCTTAGCTATCCCCATGGCTGATAATTGTATATTAGCCCTAGTGAGAACAACTGTGATCATACCATAGATAATTTGAGGGGGCCATGTAAGGGATGCATCATTTAGGAACTGCCTCTGTCCATTAGTGGCATGAGGGGAAACCCTGGAGTACATTTTCTATTACCCATCCTTAGATCCAAGTTGCATTTGAATATGGATGGATGAGCTTTGCTTTATTTTTATGGATAGTCTGTTCCAGCAGTGGTAGTCTCTGTGATATAGATCCATCTCTCCACAACATTCAGTTTAGATATCTGGACTGAGTATTTCTAATGCCATTTGACTTGCTGATGTTCACTAGGTCCATCTGTATTATGTCAGAGGATGCTTTGTATGCCAGACATGTCACCTCTAAGCACTCTGTAGGATACTGAGTATAATAATAAATCTTTGAGGTAGTCCATGCAAGACCTATTGTTTAGGACTTGTATCCTTTTAGTAAGGTATCTCTGAAGATATTCCAATTGTTGCATGGGGCTGGACAGATACATGCCAAAGTGAGCATTATACAAAATGATTGACATAATGAGAGCTATCTAAAGGGGGACAACAACATCTCTAGATCTAGTCACAATCAATTTGTTTATAAGCTGTGCAATATAGAAAGGCTTTATGATGTTGGGCACATGTTGGTCAAAAGTTAGGTCACTGTACACACAAGTTCCCAAATGCCAAACAATTGGATCAGTTCTCAGAGAGCATTTTCATGATTTTGACACCAGTTATTATTTGGTTAAGTCATTTGGGGATTCAATAACTTCTAGCTTGCAGGCATCTCAAACTTAGCTGGCCAAAGCTCTTTGGTATTTCCTTTTACTTTTGAGATGTATATGCCAAACAGAAAGTCTCAGCACCAAACCCGGGGACTCCATTGGTGACTGGTCTCTTCCCCTGTTTTGATCTCCTGCATCCTGTGAGCCAAGCTGGCAATGCAGCTGGCGATGTAAGTGTTTGCTCCTACATTATTCATCTTTTGTACTACACCTGAGTAGGGGATTGTATCAAAAGGCTTGGCCAGGTCAAGGTAATGTGGTGTGAACTGTTTTACCTTCATCCATTGCTTTGATAACAAGTCTCATGTCCCAACACCTTTGCGCAACGGTTCTTGGAATTCATAAATTCCAATGCCCTGGATCAACTAATCCATAGTCCCACCAGGGGCTCCAATATCCTAGACCTGGTCATTACCAACATGGGAAATCAATGCTCCATACCTATGGTCACCCCCTCGTTAGTCAGGTCTGACCATAAGCTAATCACCCTTAACATCCACATCCCACCCCACCCCCAGTAAAGAAACCACCATAAAAACTTCTCCAAAGCCAACTTCATGCTACTCAAGTCAGAAGTGACAAACTTCATAACACCCATGCAGACGGAACTGAAAGTTCAACTGCTGAATCCTACACTAAGGCACTGTACGAGCACATCCACTCATGCATGAATCGTGCCATCCCAAATAGAACCAAAATGCTCTCATCCAAAAAAGGAAGCCAATCTGGTGGTCCCCTGCCATAAACAAACTTTACAACAAAAGGAAGAAACTTTTGCAGAAAAGAGGAAAATCCCAGGATGCAAAAAATCCCTTACTAGCCTCAGTAAGAAACTGAGATGCCTCATAAAATCCTCCAAAGCTAGTTACGAAAATAAAATTGCCAAAGATTCCAAAGACAACCACAAAGCATTCTATAACTATGTCAAGAATCTAAATGGCAATGCTCAGATCTGCTCTGAGCTAAAACAGAATGGCATTAAATATACTGATCCAAAGGATATTGCCAATATCCTGGCAGATCGATTCAGTGCCAACTTCACCCCTCTCACCCCTAAATGGCCCATCTCAATACCGAAGATTGCCAAATTCCAGTAATAACGGTCACACAGGTACAAAATGCACTCTCTAAAGCCAAGAATACAGCATCCATGGGACCAGATGACATCCCGGCTGTGTACTACATGAACTACAATATGAACTGGCACCTCACCTAAGTGTCATGTTTAATCATAGCCTCACCTCAGGTTTCGTGCCCACTGAGTGGCGCAGAGCTTCAGTTATCCCAATCCACAAGGGGGGATCCACCTTGGATCCTGGAAACTACCGTCCCATCAGTCTGACAAGCCTTATCTGCAAGGCCATGGAGCGTATTATCATGGAACTTATAAACAAAGACAGTGGCAACCTTCAAACACTGGACCCCACCCAGTTTGTGTTTGTGAAGGGCCGATCTTGTCTCCTGAACCTGATTGACTTCTTTGAATCAATCTCCAGAGCCATGGACAAGGGTAAGGTGGTCCACACAGCCTATCTAGACCTTGCCAAGGCCTTTGATACCATCCCCCACTCTGGAATCATAGATAAACTTACTAAGTTGGGCATTAATCCATATGTCACCCAATGGGTTGCTAAATGGCTTACTGATAGAACCCACACTGTAAAAGTAGCCGACTCCAAATCCAGCTCCAGACAAGTGACAAGTGGAGTACCTCAGGGTTCAGTCCTGGGGCCGCTCTTGTTTGGCATCTACTTCTCTGAAGTACAGGTCAACACTAAGGGACTCTGGCTAACAAAGTTTGCAGATGACTGCAAACTGGGAGCCATTATTGAATCACCAAATGATGTGGATACTCTACAAAAGGGCCTTACAGAAACAGATGCTTGGTGCCAGAGCCATGGGCTCAAGCTCAATGCCAAGAAATGTATTGTTATCCCTTTGGGAAAAAACATGTATCCATGAATTACCATATAGGTGGCAGTACACTAAACACAGAAAGTGTGATAAGAGACTTAGGGACACAGGTGGACAGTGGTCTCACCTTCGATAACCACATCGCCACAACAGTCAGGAAATCCTTCTATGTGGCACACCTCATCACGAAGGGCTTTTCATCCAGAAAATAGGAGGTCATTGTCCCACTGTACTCATCCCTCATTAGACCCATTATAGAATACAATGCCCCATTTGGTATGTACCTCTCAAGACATCTGCAACAACTGGAAAGGCCTCAGAAATACCTCACTAAAAGAATCACAGGCCTAAAGCAGATGCCCTATGCTGGCCGCCTTAAAAAACTCCAGCTATACTCTGTTGCATATCGTCTACTCGGAGGCAATCTCTGCTTAACATACAAGGCCATGTCAAACCCAGAGCTGTTGGACATGCTACACTTAAAGAAATCCCAATCCCTCAGAGCTACACGCCCAGGGATCTAAACCTTGTCATCACAATAAACAAAACATGCTGGAGGGATAGGTTCCTGACCCAGAGACTCTCCAGACTCTGGAATAGATTGCCCATACATGTCAAGCAGAGTGCCTCTTTGGACCTCTTCAAGAGGAACCTTGACGATTGGATGGGAGAAAGGAAATTCACCCCAGGGATCACGTCAGTCGCCCTGCTAGACAGGGGTCCAGGAAAGTAAATAATGCGGGAAGAAATAGCCAGGGAATTGTTATGGCTAGGTTTGTATAGACCCTAGGGCTGATAGCCTAGTACCAACCTATGAACCTAAGAGTAAAGCTTAACATTTTCTCATGATTTTGAGCCTTTCACACTTTCCTCTGGGCTGTTTTCAAACATATTTTAGGGCCATGCATACATGTATGCATTCCTTGATTCACCTTCTTGATTGTATTAAATTATATTCCTTGTATAATACAGCACACATTAGACTTGTTAGAGTGCATTTTAAATTTATTGTTTAAACATTTTTCCAGTAGGCAATGAAACAAACATGCATTAACCAATAATGACAAAACTGCCCTATTCAGAACATTTCCATGATAACAGTCTACTTCCACACACAACTGCATTTTAAATTTATTGTTTGAACATTTTTCCAGTAGGCAATGAAGCAAAATGCATGCACCAGTAATGACAAAACTGCCCTAGTCAGAACATTTTTATGATAACAGTCTACTTCCACACACAATATATAAATACAGAATCACAGTAGTGTAAGCCATAGGCATGTTGGCTACAGTAACATTTGTGAGATACTCTGCAGGTGTGGGTATGTCTGTCTAACAGCGTACAGCTTACTGTGAAAAAAATCAGTACTTAAAATGGCAAGAGCTCTGTATCATATACAGCAAAGCAGCAGTCAATCCCCTGCACACTGACATATAAAATAAGCTCTTACTAATCAAAAATATTTCAGTAAATTCTCAGCTCCTACCTGCATTATGCATGCAATGAAAATTTTGCCAGTCTGGAAAAAGGTGGGGTCTACAACCTTGAATCTTGGGGGTACTATAAGTAATTATAGCCTGCTTTAAAAGGAGCAGTCAAAAATGTTTCACCTTTTTTATTCAAGAAATTTGGGCAAAGCCAAAAACAATGGATAGAGTCCCAAAAAAGGAACAAATTTTAAACATTCTTTTTTATTTGTAAACCAGGTAAGCCTACTGAAAAAGGTAAGGAAAAATACCTGCCCCAAAAATGAAATGAGCAGCTGCAACTGTCCCAATACACCTTGCATTGGTGTGCTGTGTTTTCATAAGTGGTGTGCATGTTAAAAGAAAAGCACTTGTTTAAAGGGGAAAAAGTTAAAAGAAAACAGTTTGTGGAGCAAATAGCAGTAGGTATCCAGCTTCTTTAACTGGCAGCATATGGCATCTGTTTGAGCCCTTTGATCCTCTTATGAGGTACTTTTGGGGTCTTTCCAGTTGCTGCAGGTGTCTGGTAAGGTACATCCCAAAAGGGCATTGTACTCAATTATGGGCCTGATGAATGCAGAATAATAATAGAAATGATACCATTCATTCCACTTGGCAGCATTTTTCTTTCATGTACCAAACATAGAATGAATAGTGAGTTTTGTAGGAGGTTGAAAAGACATGATTAACCTCAAGTCTTTTCATGAGACTGCATTTAAGTTATTGTATTTTTACACAACCTCACATTCTTTCAACATCTCAGTAAGCCTCAAAAAAGAGCATCACAGAAAAGAATGACTTGTGTATTTGTTACTCATTCCACTGTAGAACACTGGTGGCACTGAAACACATGCAGGGTCTTATCTTATTATTTTAAATCCAACAGCAGCTATAAAAATACAACTTTGAGAAGCACTCAAACACTTAAAATGCCGCTTTGTTTAGTTTACCTAAATACCAGAAGGCTATGTAGTGGAATAACTACTCAAGGGAAGGAAATCTAATTTTAAATCCTCAGACTCTAGCACTAATAGAAACATGATTCAAGTAATACTCTATGGACTTGAAAGGTGCAAGGAAGAATAAAAAGTAAAACCAGCTTAAGATTCACCCACTCCTTTATCTGATTTATTTTTATACTCTGCATATAAATGACAGGGAACTCCCATTTATGCCAAAAGTATATTTTGATCCCAGTGCATAGACGTTAAGAAAGTATATCTGTGTACCTTATATCTTTTGAAACATCACACATGAGCCCACACAGGATGCCATTTACTCATGTCTACCATTCTGTAGTTTGAAGAACATGCTGATTGTGATATTGTCAGACTCAATAATTTTAGTAATCCTTGGGAACCAATAGAGTTAAATGTTTTGAGCAAGCATTTGGTTACATTCAAGTCATTTTCCCAGGCTGAGTCTGGAAGTTTAACAGGCACTGGGGTACATGATAGAATTTAATTAAATGCCCCCTATCCATTCTCCTCTCACAGACACAGACCTTAACTAGAAAAATAATTATTTACCACCATATATGATTTAGAAGCATGCTCGCTCTCAAATGGGCATGAACCCACAAGAGTATGTACATGTGCACACACACAAGCTCACACTACTCTAATTCACTGCTTACAAGAATTAAAAAAAAAAAAAAACACTTTTAGACACCAGCTCATAGAAGTTATTGAGTGTAAGCTCTAGTCTATTAAATGGTACTTCCTAAAATGTCTTCCTTCTGTAGATCTATCAGTCAAAATATTCAACTGAACTGTTAAGATTGTTGACTAACCAAATCCTTCAAATAGACATAAAAACAAAGGACAAAATACATTTCTGAACAACATTGGCTCTGTTGTAAGGTAATAAAAAATAAGTCTGCAGTTTGAAAGTTTGCAAAAGTAAGGGTTGTGAAAAACCCAAAAGATGACCAAACATGGTGAGTGGCAGAATAAAACTCAACTATACAGACAAAAGAACTAGCACTAAATGACCAGACTCCCCAAAAGACCCATACAAAAGATTTATATAACTATTGTCAAGATCTCATTAGACCTGCTACACAAAATTGCAATATAAAATGATTAAACAGTCCCTTCAACTCCTCTAAATCTGGAGTATAATAAAAGACATGACAACAAAAAAACATACAGTGCATGCAAACCCCCTTCTTTGTGAAAACCCACAATAATATTGTCAGTATATTCTTACCTGTATGTATCTTTTCAAATGTCTACCAACACATAACTTACAATTGCTGTCTAAGAACCTGTATGGCACATTGTCACCCCCTTTTTTTAGGTAACTAAGGTAGTAAACAAATACAAATATAAATCTCACTCTTTCTAGTATGTATGTACACACACACACACGCCAGCTTACTCACTCTGAAAAGCGTCCAGATTCCACAGCACACCTGTTTCCACTCCACTCCATCTTCAGTCAGTCCTCGCAAAAGAAATAACCGTCAGACCATCAGCAGAAACTGCTTCTAAAACCATCCGTTTCAGTTCCCGCTCGCGCCATGCGATGATGTCAGCATACGTTTCGCCCATAGTCCACGCTGGAGTCTGGAATTCAAATTCCCGATATAGAAACAGGTTGCAAACACCTGTTGCGTCTGTGCGATGGGACAGGATGCAAAGGGCGCTCTTAAGGAGAAACGCCTGCCCTTTAAAAAAAAAAAACTTTTTTGAAAATGAAACTAATCCCAACTAGCCGATTCCAGGGGGGTGCAAGTGCACCCCCTTGCACCTGCCTGCGGGCGCCCTTGGCAGTAATCTAAACAGTGATGTGGGCAGGAAATGCATGCAACACACACCCCAAGGAGTGGGGAGATGGGAAAAAAGAAGAAGTATAATGGAAAAGAGGGATAACACATATGAAAGAAGGAAGAAAAGAAAGGGTGGTCAGAGGGGGGTATGTGCAATTTCTTGCGGGGAGAGTAGTAATTAGAGAGGAAAAGGACTGGTTAGGTGATGGTAGATGGGAGAGGATAACTGGGTTGAGCATTGGACACAAAATCAAAAAGGATACCAGATAACACAAGCACAAGGAGGTGCAACTCAAAGGAATAGGGTGACACAAGCAAACAATACCTAGGCAGACCACAAGTGGGACAAGGAGTGGCACTGACAAGGATAAAGGAAGGGTGCAACCGATACAACTGCCACCATGCCAAAAAAGGCCTAAGAATGCACTGCTGTCAAAAACAATATTATTGCAGTTTTGTAAACACTCGGTCTGTGTATCTGAATATTGGATCAGGAATGACTGATGGTGTGGTATGTCAAGCCCTTCTTTTCAAGGAAGGATAGCCTGGCACAACAATGAACATGATGAACTGCAGACACACCATTTTTGGTCAGCTATGGCCATGTGCACAAGCAGTGTATGCTACAACTGTTAATGGCCCATGGACATATTCTTAGTACAGCTGCTGACTGCACTAGTAAGTGTGGAGCCACAGTGGAAATATAATTTATTATGGCAAGGCAGCAATATAATGCACCTGGTACAGAATAGGTGTGCATCTGCATGAACACATTCAAGTCTGGCAAAATGCTATGCAAACATAATAAGCTTACAGACCATTCATTCACAATAACCACCCATGCTGCACCTCCACATATACCATACTCAAGGTGTACATTGCTATCATTCATGATCTTGCATGGTAAATGTGAACTTTTCAATATGCACAATGGGGTATGTTACAGTAATGTGTTACTACACAGTATTACTGTGATGTAAGCATACCGTGCCTATAAAATTATATATGTAGTGTTTCATGCAGGGCCATACTTTATGGCAAATATATATATATATATATATATATATATATATATATATATATACATACACACACACACACACACACACACACACACACACACACACACACACACACACACACACAAAAAGGTAATACTGTGATGTGTTCAGTCAACATGAGTATGTACATATATGGCAAAGGTCATATGTCCTACATTCATGATACAATAATGACACTTTATAACAGCAGCACAGTATTGTTATTAGCAATGTGCACATCTAAAACATATCCATTAATTTTACAACAGTAGGCAATGGGAAGATGTTACTCCAGCTGTAAAAACATATCTAGTCATACATGAAGCATGTTTGTAAACACGTCATGACATGGTGGACCATATGCACAACTAATGATGTTGATGTATGAATACTGACTCCCTGTGTACAACAGATGTACACACAACTTCCACTGTGATGCATATATACAGGGCAGATGGAGTGTATGTAAGGGGAACAGTACTATGCCTATGCATAAATATGTGACAAAACACATCATGAAACACAGACAAGGTGCTGGATACAATCAGCCGAGTATTTCTACCTCTACTGTGTGATAAAAGCAACCTCTTTTGGCAAGATTGAGAAAGGTATGGCACAGGTGTGTGAAACTGTTATACACAACACACTATTGATCAACAACAGCAAATTGATCATAATCCCCACTCTTAAAATCAATAATGTACTTATATTGAAAGTCACTTAAACAGACTAGAATACTTTGAAGAGTGTAGATGTGTGGCACAGCATTCTTACACATGTGTTGGTAAGGCCCAAGGACAGGAATGTATACAAATAGGAAATCACTTGCAAATGTGAGAAAGGTACATGAGCAACACATATGAGCATGGTGCAAACAAGAGTGTCCATGAGTTTGCTTTGCCTCATTGCAGTGTATTATGGAAAGATGTGCATGGTGATACATGTGCAAGTACCACATACACAGGCATAATAGTGTACATAATGCAGAAAACACTTGATTACACTGATTGTAGTCCTTAGTATTCAAAATAATTTCCAATGTGTACACCTGTGCTGTAAATCTGCACCCCCTAGAGTGCTCATTAGGGACATACACTGATATATGCCTGCATAGAACACATGCATTTAGTACATGACACCTAAACATCCTTATCTGTGGAATATGTCAAACCACAAGGAAGCTCACACCACAGGCATGGGCTTATTGAGAGAATGCACATATATGGACCTCTACACAGGGATGCATGAAAAACTGAAGCTAACAGGTAATGTGTCAAGGTTGCACAGAAACATCTTAGGAACAAAACCAAAATCAATGGAAACAACTGATGCTGCCCTGTAAATGTTATACAGTGTATCACACTGCAAGTGACATAGCTATCAAACTTGAACAGAACAATGACAGTGTGTTGCCCTGCATACTTGTGTTAAGCAAGTGTAGTACAGCTGTTGTTTGTGTCTCAGTGGATACACAGCATGTATACCATAGGCAAGGTCTAACATATGACATATAGACAAACATTTCAGGTGGAAAGGGATGGCACTACATGCAAGTTGTTGGTAGTGCTGCAATAATATTACATCACAGTGAAAGCATGACCGTCATATGACAGTAAATGCATAAATATGTGTTAGGCTATCTATATTGTACAAATATGTGGCATTCACATACCGGTCACATGAACTACTAAAGGATCTCATAGACTATGCATACGTGCCATGAGGACATTCCATACAGAGCCAAAGCTTGTGGATGAATTCAGGTACTACCTCCTTGAAATACTCTTGCATGGTACAGGCCACATCACCAAACTACTGCTGCATCATGCCCTCCATCTGGTTTCAAACTGCAGCTCCAGTGAGTTCTGAATCTAGGCCTTAAAGGCATCATCCATAGCCAGGGGTGATGTGAGTGGTCCAGCTGGAACAATGACATATGGTGCAGTTGGTGCAGGCTCTTCCATGGCAGGTGGTCTTTTTTCTCAAATCCATTCTCCTCTATCAGTGATGGACCTGTCATATCCATTTTTGTAGTGCTAGACTGTCTCATCTGTGTTCCTGTTTAATATAAAATGGCAAGCAAGTCCAACATATGCAGAATGTGCAGTACAACACTGTTATTAGTCTACAATGCAATGCAATGGTGGTGCACAAAACCACTGCAGTTGTAACAAGTTTGCATTCAAGCTGATGTTAATCATATCAGCAGTTATTACTGCAAGCATATGTATATCATTTACATAAGAACATCATACATTTAACTGCAGGACAAACACATGCATGTACATGTGTGATGTCAGACATACTAGGCCTATGTGGGACAATTATCTATACCTGCAACATTAACAAGGGAAATAGTACATATTCATGTGACCATGTGTAACTATGTTTGACTTATATTGCATGCAGTGGAAAAGCATGAACTGTGTCAATGGTATATACAGTTTACAGCATGTGTCAAAAGACACATGCAAGATATGGAACACATTCAGAAAATTGAATGTGATGAATGTTAAAGCAAAAAAGAATGACCCAGAAAGACTGAACTACAAAATGTTGACAGAGCACAAAAAATACATAAAATAAGTGCCCCTACACCCCCCACATCCCCTGCTACGTATATATACCAACTCCAAGATTGCACTACAGGAAAGAAAGAGCAAAAACCAAATCCCCAGTATTCAGCAATCTCAGGCAATACATCATTGGTTTCTGTACAGATGGTGCTAAAGTCGATTGGTATTTTTTGTTTCGACCTTTTGGGATCCCATATATTTACTTCAACATTCAGAACAGTTTTTGTTCTAAATGTACCCCCTACATATACATAACAGCTTTACTGCAATGAAAATATTACCATGGGCACTGATGGAAAAGTAAAGAATGGCAAACAGTACCTATACAATGTCAGCTGTGAGGACAAAAATGTCTAATCACACATGTATACACTGTGCTCACATGAATATGTCTCTAACCTGCCCAATTTCCAGGAACATCCTTGATTTTTGGCTCAGATATTTGCTCTGTCACTATTAATTCCTTACATAACTGTCTATTGTGGGAGAAAATGTAGTGGGGTTTACTTAGTAAATAATGACTATAACTGTACACTCCTTTACGTCAGGAAAGGAATGTTAATTCAAAGTGCCTTATCCTGACAACTTCTCAAGTTAAAGCTAATGCCACTAATATTTAAAGAAAATGTTCTTTATTGTCCCTGATTATCTCTACATTTGTCTTTGGATATGGAGGTCAGAGGATGAGAGCTAAAGTCACATGAAAAATCATTATGCATGTCCAGAGCCAGTCAGATGAGTGCAAATAAGGGCATCCTACTATATGATGCTAGAATCAATAGTGCTATGTATGTACATGTTATGCTGCAATGTGACATATGTCATAATAGATGCAACTATGTTGCTTACATACAAGCAATACTATAAAGACATTTTTTTAAACATAGGGCAGTAATATTTTTACAAACAAAGGTTAATAGACTAATTGAAACATTTAACAACCATATCCACTGGAAACAATGATTACAGAATTTTGTAAGAGAAGATATAGCAACCTCACATAGTACCATAAGACATTTACTTACACGGGATAAATGTGTCAAGTAAACTAGACTTCACCTCAGGATACCAACATCTTGAGGTTTGCCCTGAAACTGGCCCCATTACTACTTTTGCAACATATCTTGCTCTTGGAAGATAAATGTGACTCACACTTTGCATTACTTTTGCTGCAGAGATCTTCTTACACATCATCAGACAGGTAATACAAGTGATGCTGGTGCTGAAAACTTCACTAATGGTATAATGCCATATCAAATGGTATAACATTAAACAGAAGCAAGTACTAGTCTGACAAGTATAGATTCCAGTCCTGTGGTTTCATATTCTTCCAAAAAATGCATGAGTAAAGACCCCATCAAAGTCATGACTTAGATTCCCAAATAATGATACATTTATTTAGGTGTTTAGGGTTCAAAACAAACTAGAATGTTCTATACAAAAAAAAAAGACTTCAGCACTTTAACTTACTATTGAGACAGTTAACTAAGAAAAACTGCAGCTGAATGAACAGAGAGACATTGAAAGTGTCTTGATAACCATAAAAGAGTCAGAGTATAAATTTGGTGGTAGCGCACTGTAACCCTAGCAGAGAAACACTGTTAGAAAAAGATGCAAGTGCTGTAGGATTTGGTGCAACAAGCAGTCAAAAAACAAAACACATATAGGACTAATTGTATTTGCCAAGAGATTCCTTGCAGAAGATAAAAAGAGGCATTTTCAGTTAAATAATTCAGCAGTGGCCATAATGTGGCTATTTAAATATAGACCACCTTAGATAATCCCATCTAGAACACCTCTTTGCATGGAGAGACTAGCTCTAAGATAATACCCAATAAGTTCAAAGCAGTGTAAAAGACAGAGGTAAGGGCACTATTGCAAACTGTCTTCCAAAAATCCCACTCAATTCAAAAAGTTAGAAAAGAACCATATATCACTTTTACTGAAGTGTGTACTGTCTCCGGAACATTCTCAGATTCATAGTTTGAATTCAAAGGTGACTGTAAACTTGTCACCAGAATGAATATCTTACTGATTAATGTAATTTTCTAATTTTTTGTAAACTGTTTCTATATTTTGAGAATACCTGACTTTTTCCCACCTTTAATGTGACCTATAACCTCTACAATTCAATTGAAAAACAAACACATCTGTTAGGGGGAAAAATATGAAAAATAAAAAACATACAATAAGCAGGTTGCATAGGTGTGCACACTCCTAAACTAATAGTTTATTGAAGCACCTTTTGATTTACTTACAGCATTTACAGAAGGAGATGAGATAAAAATGACGATGTATAGCCAACCTATGGGAGCATCCCAAGGAACAGGTGGTATACCTGTGGAAGTTTGGAAGCTAGGAGTTAAAAAGCTAATAAAAGATCTGGAAGGTTTTGTTTAACATTATTTTAAGAGGAGGAAAAGCACCAAAATGTTGGAAGAAAGCGCTAGTAGCTGTAATCCCTAAAGAGGGCAAAGACCCATCAAATGCAGCTTAATACAGGCCCATTTCAATCCTAAACCATGATTATAAATTGTTTATGTCTATAATAGCTAAAAAAATCGTAAAGTTGATACCAAAATTGATAGACATGGAGCAAAGTGATTTTGTGGAATAGAGACAATAACAGAACATTGATGATCCAGAGGGAAGCTGAATATAAGAAAATACCACTGTTGTTGGTGGGTCATGATGCAGAGAAAGCATTTGACAGAGTAAGATGGGAGTTTATGAGCAGGGCAATGGAAGCATTTGCATTTCCTGATAAAATTGTAATGTTGATTAGGAGGATATATAAGTTATAGGAGACAAAAATTAAAGTGGGTGGGTTCCTGTCTAATAATTTCTTCTTGAGCAGAGGAACCCATTAGGTATGTTCTCTTTTCCCTGTGTTATTTGCATTATATTTAGAACCATTGGCAAAGAAAATAAGGGACTCAGAAATTCAAGGATATTATTGGTATGGAAGTCAAGAAAAGCTGGTTCTATTTGTAGATGATATTATTTTATACCTGATAAAATCAGAAAAGGACATTTCAGTGTTGTGTAACATTTTGAGACCATTTCAAATCTTTTTGGGATACAAAACAAAGGCAATGGCTGTAAATTATGTACCCGCACACAAATTGGTTCAGGAATATCCATATTTATGGGGACATAATAAAATTAACTACTTAGGTGTATGGATTAAAACCTATTCCATGGCAGCTAAGGATTTGTGGGAATTGACTAAACAAAAGATAATACAAAAATTGAGAAACTGTAAGCTCTGTTATATGGATATGGATAGTAAGATACAAGCCGTTAAAATGTTTTTAGTCCCTTTAGTCTTATACACAGGTCAGGCATATTTTTTATCAACCAGAGGAGAAATTGTGGACAGCAATTAATAAAGAGCTGAAGGATTTTATCTGGGCGAGGAAGACAGCAAGAGTCAAATGGGATAAGATGATTCGTCCAAAAGAGCAAGGCAGATTGGGATTACCAAATTTAAAGGGGTATTTCAGAGCTACACAGTTAAGGCTCCTATACATAGCACAAATAGTAACCTATCATTTAAAGTGGAAAGGGATGATGATGAATCAAGGAGAGACTGGGATTTTGGATGCAGACCTTTAAGGAGAATAACAATAATCATGCAGAATATTAGATTCATAAACTAACAGAAAGTATTCTAAGAACTAAGCCAACACAGGAATGGAGAAAGGAGGTTTGGCTGAGGGGGGTGACTGCAATTAGGAATACAGACAATAAGCAAGAGAGAGCTGAAATTTATTGGACAAAACTTATAAAAGAACCAAGGTATTGGGAGTAAATAATTAGAGAGGGCAAGGTAATAGAATGGGAAGAGGCTAAGAATTTATTTGGACTGCAGGACAGAGACTGCCGGCTCTATCAAGGATTGATAGAATATAGGCAAAGGTAAAGAAATAGGGGATTCATAGTGAAAGACCAGCACTGGTAGAGTTTTCAGTAGAATCTAGAACAGAAGCTGCTGTTAAAAAAGGAATAATTAGTAGAGCATACAAAATATTGCATGATAACTATAAGAATCAATCAGAGGAGGTTAGAAAAGATTGGAAAGAGAGATTAGATAAGCAATTCACAACAAAACAATGGGGGGATATATGTATGTCTCTCAAATATGCAACAAAGTCTCGAAGATTTAGGATCTTTTCTTGTAAGTGTGTACATAGGTACTTTTATACGCAAAGTAGACTCCAAAGAAATTTTCCTCAGGTAGACAGCAAATGTTGGAGGTGTGATGGGGAAGAAAAAAGTAATTTGGAACATATTTTCTGGGAGTGTAATGAGTTGGCAGACTTTAAAGATTCCCTGCAGACTGCTAAGTCAGAGATACTGGGTGAACAAATTGGTATAACTAAGGAAATGATTTTTTTTACATATGATACAGAATCAGAATTGACTAGACATAGTAAGACCTTGCTGAATCTAATTATGGTGGCTGCCAAAAAGCAAGTATTAGAAAATGCAAATCAAAGTCTAAACCAACTTTACTAAAAGTAGTGAATATAGTAACAGAGATAAAACAATTAGAATTGGGATCATTAGAACATGGTAGGAGTAAATTATATAGAAAAAAATGGGAATTGTAGGAGCAATACATGCAGAGGAGGAACAAGGTGTTAACACAAGGTAGGATTTGAATGACTATGTAATGTTTGACTGACAATGACTGGATAGATTATAACTGATGTCTAATGTTTGCAACTACAGTTATGTCAATATGGCTTGTGATGTATCATGTTTGCAACTAAAATTATGTCAGTATGGTTTGTTTTCATTTATATAAATGTCTGATTGCTTATGTCATACGTAATAATTTAATAAAGATATTTCTTGTTTAAAAAAAGTGGGGCTGCAAGCAGGAGGTTTTAATTAATCACAAGAGGAAAAAGAATGCAGGAACAATTACAGATGTGTACAAATGAAGACTATGGTGTAAATAAAGAATTTCACAGTACATTATTAGATATATAGTAGGTCTTGGAATTCGATACAATTCAAAGGGATAAAATGTCAGCACAACAAGTTATCAAACAAATTATGAAGGAAATAAAATAAATGAAACTTTCATTATCAAATGTAAAGATGTGAGGGGAAAAACTTGTTGAAATGGATCCCTTGAACATTCCAGGTAGAAAGGGCATCTGGATTATGAATAATAATTTTAAGTTTATTACATTGTGAGTGCTTTCCTTTGTAATTATTTTTAAAGTTGGTTTATAGTATAATATTCCTCTGGCTAAATGGTATAAACTATTAGAAAATACAGTATGTTCCAATTGAGTGTTTATTTTTGATATTTGTTATGCGATTAATATATGTATAGTGTGTTGGAATGTTTGAATTGGTTGCATCAATAAAAATGTCAAAGTTTAGAAAATGATGAGAGACCACTGCCCATTGTCACAGCTTTATATCTTCTATACATAAGTGAGGGTACAATCTGGTTCCCACTTTTTTGTTAATACAACTACTGTCATATTGTCTATTTGGATTGATATCACACCCTGTGGAAGACCATTCTGAAGTTCCTGCAACACTAACAGGAGTCTCCTCAACTCCAGGACAATTTATATGAAGAATGGCCTCACTTTCTGTCCAAAGATCTTGGACCATTCTCCCAAGGGAGGATGCATCTATGGTCACTGTTGCTATCTTAGTTGGAATTTGAAAGAGTTTGCCTGTACAAAGCAGTCGTGTTTGCAACCACCACTGCAGATGTTTCCTGCATGACTGCATGACAATTACGGTCTTGGAAAGCGGAGGGCAGCTGTGCAACCATTGCATTTAGAGGAGCCATTGTAAGATTCTCATGTGATAGTAAGCAACTTTTACCATCAGTATTGAAGAGGCCATCAGGCCAAAGACCCTGAGAACTAAGTGTGCAGTAAGGCAATTTTTGAGTAAGAGACTTCTCATTGCAGATCTCTCACCTAAAGGAGAGAGACAATGGAAAGAGTTGTATCCAAGTGACATTCCAACATGACTACACATTATGTGGGATTTAATTTGGATTTCTCTAGGTGCACTGATATGCTCAGGGAGTTGCATAGTCAAAGATAATCCTTTGTCTTCTGAAAAGACTCTTTTGAAGGGGAAGTTAGGGGCCAGCCATCCAAATATGGGAAGATTCTGTATCGCTGTAGTTGCAGGTGAGCTGCTATGACTGCCATGCAGTTGGTGAATACCCTAGGAGCTGTGTTGATGCCAAATGGCAGAAGGTAATGACTGGCTCCTAATCAGAAGTGTAAATATCTCCTGGACTTCCCTGCTATATTTATGCGAAGGTAAGCATCCTGGAGATCCACTGAACACATCCATTCATTCTCCTAGAGATAAGGTAGAAATGATTGCACCATGACCATTCTGAAGTGAGTTCTTTTTACATATTGGCTGAGGTTCAATATCAACCAGAGGTTCATTGTGTTCTTTGGAACCAAAACGAATTTGGAATAATGTCATCATGGATGGTTATTTTTTTCTAGAAGCGAGAGTAACTCTTTTGAAACATCCTTTGCTTGGCTTGGTGGGATGTCTGGCAATGGATGATTTGGTTGAGAGAGAATTTCCAAAAATAGAATGTAATAGCCTCTAAATATTATCCCTCTTTCCCAAGTTGTCTTCTATGATGGTGAACCATGAGTCTTGATAGAGGAAAACACATCCTCAAACTACCTCCAAAGTGGAGCATTCAGGCAAACCTTCAGGGAATTCTGAGGTCTGCTATTAGAAAAGGGTCTACAATAACCCTGATTCTGCAGACCTTCTTGACCTCTGAGCAAGTGTCCATTAAAGGAGCTGCCTCTACCATGGCTTTCCCTGTCAGTAGGTAGGGCAAACATATGCCTTGTCTTATGGATCCAGAGAGAATTAATTTTGATTTCTGTATACAGGCATTGAGGAGCCTCAAATCTGTCTCGGATTACAGAAAGGGTCTTACAATCTTGCTCACTTTTCTGCCTCTTGTCTTTCGTGGCTTGGTCAAAAAAGGATGCCCTGTCAAAGGAATTTTGGTGAAGGATGCTTTAAAGTTGTTTGTGAAATCACATAGCCACAGCCAGGAATGGTGTCTCATTGCAACACCAGCCTCATCTGCCCTAGCCACTCCATTGGCCACATTATGCATGAGGTGCTTGGAGAGATTTGTGATAGTAAACATAGTCATTAGAGTAGCATGCAGTTGCTTCTATGATTCCACACTCAGTTGATTCATCAGAATAGATGAGGCCTCTGATGTTAGATGTCTCTGGAATATGTTCATATGAGTGGTATAGTTCAGAGCCCAACGTGTGAATATGCCCGAATCATATGCCCACTTTCTGAGTCTATCCATTTTCCTCAGTTCCCTGTTAGGAGAATGACTAGTAATAGAGTCCCCAGATAGTTGTCTTTCAGTGACCACCACCACAATGATGGAGTCAGCTGGTGGAGATTTGGACCAGAAAAGTTTGTCCCTCAGGAGCAGAGAATCTTATACAGTTTCCTAGGGGCTGTTTCGCATGTGTCTGGTTCCTGCCATAATCTAATGAAAACCTAGGCAATCAACTTATCGGCAGGAGGGACCAACCCGGACTTAGAATATATCATTCTGCATGCTTCAAACAATACTTCCTTGTCCTGAGAGGGGGTCTGCAGGTCAAGCTCCCCTTTGTCACATCAGTTATAGCATGTCCCCAAAGGAGGGGATTTTGGGATCCCTCTCTTTTCCAAGTCATTGTCTGAGGGTTGAGACTCCAAACAATAGTCTATATATTTCTTTTTACACATCTTTTTCTTCAGAGGTTCAAGGGATGAGTTTCCTGACTACTCAGAGGACCGCTTCTGCTCTTGGGCAGTGAGTTTGAGGTCAATGGAGTGACTCTGACCCATGGATGCCACAGCAAAAAAAGGCAAGACGAATGAGAGCCAGGGAGTTGCACCATGACCTGTGAAGCCTGTGATCCAATCTCTTTAGTGAAGAAATGATCCTTCCCAGCACCTGGGAAGCCATGTCTACCTACAACTGGTTCAAAGAGACCATTCCTGTAGATGGATCCAATTCTCCCTTTGAAGAAAGGGATGCCCCTACAGGAGGCACTCTGGAAACTGTGGAGTAAGCCAGCCCTGTGGAGGGGATAGGAAATCAAAGAGTCAAGGTCAGACATATCAGACACCACCAGCAGTGCTGATGGTAACTGTGCTGTTGGCAGCAGAAGATATCAATCCAACTCCTTAGATCTGAAACTTAGTTGGATCTGACAATGCTGGATTTGAGTGAGTCAAGGCAATGAATACTGGAGGTGAAGTACATGGAATTTCAGTCTCTGAGTCACAGGATATGGAAGGAACAACAATTCTGAGGAAACCAGAGTTGAGATGTGGACTGGTGAAGGAGCCTAGATAGGGGTACACTGGATGAATCCAACCAGTTTTGGAGGTGAAGGGGATGGAATGACCCCATCTCAATCTTAGAATTATGAAATTTCTGCATCAGGCAATCCAAATCCAACTCAGATGTACTTCTATATTACCTGAAGGATCCCACTGAAAGAGCAGAAGATGGTCTGGAAGGAAGACAGTGTGTAATTCTTGAGTCTGTTGAGTATAGGTGGGAGTTCAAGTCTTATGAACATTTGGAGCCAGTCTCAGAAACTAAGTCTGACTTGACCTCTTCTGGAATACTTTCGATCTTTCCTAATAACTTCATGATAATTTCCACCACCCATTACTTAAATTCCTCTCTTTTTAACAGGTAGGTGGGGTAGTGCCATTGTCTCATCTTTACTTCATTATCATGTATTTTAATCATAGTAATTATTGGTGCATGATCTGAAATAGTTATCAGATATGTGTCAAAGTTCTCAATTAAATGCACATGTTCCTGTGAAATATAATTTCTCTCTACTCTAGTCCAGTTATTGTACCTTGGTGAAGAATGTGTAAATTTTCTCTGAGTTCCTACTATTGAATTCATGTCTTTCATACCAAATATTTTCATACATTTTTTCAGATATCTACCCTTTTTGTTTTATTCGATTTCTAGGCCTCCCAGATACATCTTTATTGTTGCAAATTAAATTTGAGCTCCCACCTATAAGTCATATGCCCAGTTGAAAGCTAATTATTTCTCACCAAAATTTTTAAGCTTCATAATAGCAGTTTGAGATGGAATATAAATACATGTCAGTATAATCTTCATCTCTTGCCAGTATCCCCTTTCTACCATAACTATGCTAATATTGTCTTTTTGTTCCTCTTCTATCACTACTGGCACTTCTCTAGCAATTAATATAAGTACTCCTGTTTTCATTTGTCCCTGCTATTCTGCAAAATAGCCATCCTGAAATCCTTTCTTTATCAAGTTCTCATTCTCTTTTTTCCCCAAATGTATCTCCTGTAGTATTGTTATTTGGAGTCTGCATTTCTTAATACAATTATGTATTCTTTCCATTTTGTCTTTACCTGTGAGACCATTCACATTCCAAGATAATACGGAAAGTGTTGCCATTATGCTAAGATGTTATTATTACCACCTATTGTATAGATGGCAGCTTTTTAAAATATATATTTCTAGCTTTTGTGATAAATGCAACCATTAATGTTTGGCAGATTAATCCTTTATACAGTTTTTTCTTATCATCAAAATTAAAACCTAAGTCACATTTTACTGGGATTTTTTAAATAAAAACCCTCAAACAAAAAAATACATCCACAGGAACATCCATATAACCTGTTAACTTAATACAAATAACTATGTACATCTTCAAATAATGAAGTTTAACCTTCCTAATAGGAACATTTATGCCAAATAGACTGCTACTATCACAGGTCCTAATTAACCTAAACTTGAGGTTATCCATGCTAAAATGCATGTTAATGCCTGTGCTTCTACTTACAATAATTAACTTATGTTCTTTTTTTTATCTTTATTCCACCAGATGTGAAAATAACTTTTAGCTATCATCAGCATTTAGCCTTAAAGAAACCATCATTCTGTCCTTTATTCCCCTATTTTCAGGCTTGTCTGTGAGGAAATGTAAGAGAACAAAATAAAAATGTAGTCATTTGCTGCAACCTAAAAGATGAGCTGAAACATTTATTGTTAAAGGAAATCTTTTCAATATATTCTGTGTTTTCATATTTACCTGTTTCAACTTACAAGTTGTTATTATATTAAGCCAATTGTCTTAATCCAGACACTGACATATGCAAAAGTAAGAGAAAGCACATCAGCTCTACATATATTATGATTTGTGTTTTTTTACACCTCACCCCCACCTCAACAACCCAAGATTACAGCCTATTAAGTTAAACATGCTTTTGTCTAGCTTTTCTTCTCTAGTTGCACTGTAAAGCCTACATTTCTTAATACCAAAAAAAGAGGAAAGAAAGATAACAGGAAGAAGAAATAAAAAGGCATCTGTTTTTAGTAACTTTATCACATACACAAACAGCTAAAATACTTTACTGTAAAATACACAATTTATATCATGAAAAGTTTCAAAGAAATACCATTAAGAACAGAAATTATTTTACTTACAGTTACCTTTTTCCTTCATCTTCCCCTCCTCTCAAAGTCATATCCCCTCAAAGTCCTACCAAACTATAATGACATGAAGTGAGGCACATGCTTTTCCGTTCCTCACAAGTTTAACAAAGTCAACAAAAGTCCACTGTTTCCACATATTCTTATGCAAATATATTTCACAAATGCAATTTATAATTTGTAGTCTCACATTTATCTACTAATTTCCATGTTGATGGTCTTCTTCTTGTTCATCTCCATTTCCCAACTCCAGATTCTGGTTCAATTCCAGGGTACTCCCAGTTCTTCTTGCCATCTCCTGTGCTTTTCTCAGTCTCTCAAGCATTTTTCTTTGAAAAAGTGGAAAAGGTTCACTGGCAAAGTCGTCTTCCTGTGTGCTTTATTATCAGAAGAATGAGAAGCAGAGCCCCTTCTGCTTCGTGGTTCATTTTTTGGTGGATAAACTTGCATTTCCTCCTTAGCCTGTTCTACATAAAAAAATACTTACATCTTCTAGGGAAAAAATATTTGAAGACAACTGTATATGGCAGCTTCAATCTCAAACCTGACCCAAGACTTTCCACTCATTACTGGAATAAATATGTTTCTCTTCTGCCTGGTATACAGTGAATAATCAGTTTCTACAAATGTTCTACTGTCTCTGACTTTTAACACTTTGTCTTTTTGCCACACGTTTGTCAGGATTAACTCTTTCTGGTAGTAAGTTTGCATCTTTACTAATAAAGGTCTTGGCTGCTTTCTCATGGTCAGATTTGGAACATACACACAGTGTGCCCTTTCAATTAATAGTTCCTGCAGTGGAATACCAGTCCAGTTGCTTATTTGTGCCTTCATAAAATTAATACAGTCTGTTACGCCTAGTTTCTCTGATACAGCAGAAAATTTCACATTTTTTCTATGTGTTCTGCCATCTAATTCTACCATTTTTGAAACATCTCTTCTTGATCAGTCTCATATTCAGCCAGCCTTTTTTTTTTCATTTTGACCTCTGATTTTTGCAGTTGTATTAGATGATCTGAAGATCTAAACATCTGTTTAAAGATTTTTCCACTTTTTTCAGCCTTTTGTTATTTGAGTTGATATACTTCTTCTTCTATGCTCTGTTTATTTAACAAGCTCTGAGTACATTTTACTTATTTTTCCTCTAAATTACTGGAAGCTATGTCTTGCACCAAAGCTGGAGCTTCAAGTGTTTTTTGCTGAACATTTGCAGGGTTCTTCCCAGCCATTAGTTTCTCTTTTCCTTTACCAATTGATTTTCTTTTAGGATCTCTTAGGTTCTTCTTTGCTAGCATTCAGGCAGTGTACTTACTAGCCAGTAATTGAATTTTAGTCAAGCTGACAATATTACTGGTTGCTGTTTCTCAGTTTCTGTTTTCACAGTGGGAAAGCTGAAGTCAAGCTATTGATCATTGTGCAGCCATCCATATTGGAGGTAACATTGAAACATCTTTATACATTTATTCAGTGCTTCCCTGTGCCTGGCCTGGACAGCTGTGACTACAAGACATGGATTGCTCCTAAAAACATCAGGACCTACAAAGCTGATATAAGTATTTGTTACACTTGCTCTGTCTCAGTGCTATTTAACACTTCTGTGCTGCATTTATTGATTTTGTTGAATTCATCACTGTTTTTCAGCCTACACGTGTTAAACAAAATGTAATCTGTTTGTTACTGTACTACTCTTAGGTTGTGTTAACAGTATTCTGATATTTTCTAACCTACTTTGATACTACAAAAGCTGTTCTGAGTTTGCCAAAATATTTCTAAGTTTTGTAAAGTTTTCTCTGTGTTTATAGACGTTCTCCTACATTTGCACACTTTTTTCTAAATCTGTGAAAATGTTGCAGGGTTACTGAATTTATTTTCAAGGATTCCGGATACTGTAGGAATTCTGCTTTTTGTTGTAAAGCATTTGTTACTGCACTTGAGCTCAAAACAAGATAATTTTATATTACAATGGATTTTTTGCACTCTGGTGGGCTTATTCAACCCATCTAAGTTCTGAACTACTGGTGGAAGGCTTATTGTGTGTGTGAAAGCTGCCAACCCAGCTAGCTAGAATTTTGTAAATAAGTCTATATCATTGTAAATATTAATATGATCCATAGGCTTGTCTACAAATGTAAGTAACCTGTATGTTATGTGCTGAGCTTCAAAAATGTGACCACAGTGCACCCTGCTGGAAAAGAGGAGAAACGTATATGGACTATATGCCTGTGCAAATATATGTTTTCATAGTAGAAATTGGGACATACAGAGTTAACTTGCAAACTCTGAGAAAATAAGTAAAGAGTTCTATGATTGTGTTTACCACAGCTAGAAGACAGACTATCTACAGCTAGAGTTTCTTTCTATTGTCTTAAGACAGAAATAATTACTAGGTTTAAAATGTAAAAGTGTTAATTGTTTTATGACTTCCAGTTTCAGGCAAGCTTCTAAGAGATAAGTGTCAGCTTCTAAGAGATACGTATTTTTCATAGAGACATGTTAAATTCTGTTGGTATCTGTTTAACCAGGAATTAGAGGCAGGTGTCAAATAGTGATGTCATGTAGCTAACCCAGCAGTAATGTGTATTATTAATTTAAGAACTATCTCAGAGAGAAAGTTTGTGCATTTTGTATTTGTCTCTGGACCTGTAAACATCTCACCAGCACTTGCCTTGCTTTGTAAGTAAGACTTAGATCATAATAAACATAATATAACAAAATAAAAAATACAAGAATTATAATGAATACTAAATTTAGGGAATATTTTTAGTATTCATTATAATTCTTGTATTTTTTATTTTGACCACTAGATGGGAGTATTTGCAAACTTTTCTGTAATTAAAAGATATCATTCATTCATTTATTTATTTTACCTTTTCTTTCTGTTTATGCATTCATGTTTTTTTACATTTAGAATCAATGTTGATTTTTACCCCAGTGAGTAAATCATATATACAAACATTTGCATACCCATTGTTACACCATTTAAGCATTTTCATGTTAATTTTACGAATTTAACTCGGAGTTATACAATTTTTGATTAATATTCATTATTTATTCATGAGAAGTTCATCTATTGGCTCATTTGAATTTTTAGCATATTATATATACACTTGTTTTTAATGTTGGTTCTTTGTCTGAAGAAGTCTGTTGTTACTGATGAAAAACGCTGTGTGATTGTGTAAGCGTTTCATATTTGAGGTTGGTTACTTCAATAAAATTTGCAACTTCACTTCAGCTGTCCGGTGCCTGGCTTTTCCTCTACTCAGTGCTTTGTGGACTGTTTATTAGTTATTTGGTTGCACTGGTCTTCCATTTCTTTGGGTTAAGACTTAGATCATAGTATTTCTCTTAGAGATAGATAGGAACATAATAATATCAGTCTAGATGTTTTCTATATTTATGTGAGACTGTCCTGCAATATTGTTGTAAAGTATTTCCTGTGATTCTGAACTCTATTGTCACTGTATTGAGTTATTTTCTTGTTCTGTTATTATTTATTATTAAATATATTTAAATCTTTTAATTGTGGCTGGTTTGTTAGATATATTTAAGTTGTAGAGTACTTGTATATGCATTTGTTAATACTGTACAGGCCACTCCTAAATAGCCTTCAAGTTCTGGTCACACTTACCATTTGGATAACAGTAACATTGCACAGTAGAATTTGTCACCCTTTGGGAAGGGCCTTATAGTAGCTAATAAGGGTGGCTGGTGGCAGGTGGTACCATTATTCCTGTTGTGATTAATGGTATCTATGAATGCTAGCAGGGCGGTGGTTGTGCTATGTCCTGGTCGAAACCCATGTTGTATATGAGATATGAGCTCTTGATCAATAAGATGTGTCATTAATTGATGGTGAATACATTTTTCTAATATTTTAGCAAGTGGGGATAATATTGCTATTGGTCTGTAGTTAGATATGTCATAAGAATTTCCCCCTTTGTGTAGGGGTATGATATAGGCAGTTTTCCAGATCAAGGGTACTGAACCTTCTGAGATGGATCAGTTTATTAGGATTGAGACTGGTTTAGCTATTTCATTTGCTGCTTTGTTTGTTTGTGTCTTTCGGCTTTTCCCATTTAGGGGTCGCCACAATGGAACTCCGGTCCGCTAATGATTGGCAGTTGATTTTTACGTATCGGCTTGCCAGGCCTGACGCACAACCTTCAACAAAGGTGCGCCCATTCACACATGTCTCCATGCAGAAGACGCTCTAGCTGAGAATCGAACCAGACAGCATCTTACTGTGAGGCGACAATGCTACCGCAGCACCACCACCGCAGGTCTAGCTATTTCATTTGCTGCTAGTTTTAAGAATTCATTGGGGAGGGAATCAGCTCCTAGTGTTTTTTGTTTTAGTTGGGATAGTAGTTTTCTTATATAGGAGGTTGAGGTGGGTTGTAGCTTAAATGTGGGGCTGTTGTTAGGTTTGGGGGGGGCACTACTAGTATTTGTATAGGTTTGGTTTTGGGCAAGGGCAAGTACAGTCTCAGTAAAGAATGTGTTAAATGATTCAGCTATGTTTTCTTTTGTTAAGCCTGTTGTTGGGGGTGGGGTAGTGGTTTTTCCAGGGTGTAGTAATCTGTTTAAGCCTGCCCAGAATTTGTTTTGATTGTTTGAGTGTTGGGTTTGATGGGTTATAAAGTAATTTATTTTATCGTGCATTACTAGTTTCTTAGTAAGATTTCTTATCTGTTGATATGCTTGCTGTGTTCCTGGGTTTCTGTTGGACCTCCAGGCTGTCCAGGCTCTATTCCTTTCTTTTATTTTTTGCCTTGTTTCCCTTGTTAACCATGGAACTGTTTTGGATTTAACTCTGGTAGTTCTTGGAGGGGCATGCCTATTTAGTATCTCTAGGAAGGTAGAGTTGAAGTGTTTGATAGCTTCATCTAGGGGTAGATAATACAGTTGCGACCAGTTGTAGAGCTGTGGATCTTGTAAAACGTTTGATAAGTTGAAGTGTTTTTTGTTTCTTATTGTTTGGAGTATAGGGATTTGGGGGAGGTGGGAATTATATTTGAGTAGGAAGGTAGTTTGATGGTCACTTAGTGAGTCAGGAAGGGTACCTGCTAAATATGAGGAAGGTATTTTGTTTAGTAAAATCCAGTCTAAAAGTGATTCCTTTTTACTATTTTTGTCGACTCCAGTGGGTTCTTTGATTAGTTGAGAGAAGGTAAGTAGGTTGATATGATTAGTGGGAGCCTGGGAAGAGCATGTTAGCCAGTCAATATTAAAGTCCCCTAATACAATAGTTTCTTGTGGCAAGGTTTGTGATAGCCATTGTAGTAGATTTTCCATGATGGGGATATTATTGCCTAGGGGTATATAGCCTGTAACTAAGCTGATAGTTTTGTTGTTACCTATTCTGAACCTAGTTAAGAGTATTTCTGCCTTGTCTAGAGGGGGTAAAGTCAACTCAGTTTTAGCTATTGATAGTGCATTTTTATAAAGTAGAGCAATGCCTCCACCTTTCTTCTTTGGATTATCTTGCCGAAGGATGCTGTATCCAGGTGGTAGGATCTATGTATCCTTGGTAACTGGTTTTAGCCATGTTTCTGTTAAACTGATTATATCTGGGAGGTATTGTGAGATTAGAGTATGAAGCTCACGTAACTTTTTGTTGATGCTCCTGATATTTAGATTTAGAATGAGTAGACTATTTGCTGGTCTGGTATTGATTTGGGTTAGTTTGGGAGGTTTTATATTAGTAGGAGGATTTGTATCATAAGGACCTGGGTTAGGGTGGATATCTCCATCATTTAATAGTTCACGTTGTTGGTTTTGTAGAGTTTTCACTATCTTTTGCATTATTATTATGTGTTTGTGGGTAATAATGGATTTGGGTTTAGTGTTGATGGATTTAAGAAGGGTATAAGTAGTGGCAATGGTGTTGAATAGGGTGGGGCTTATTGTTAGGGAGTATGTAGAAGGGTTGGGAGAGATAATGGATGTGGATTTATGGGTGAAGGAAGAGTTATTTTGTAATGAATAGTTGTAACAAGTGATGTGGTAGGTAAATGCTAGGAGGAGTAGTAGGGTTGTTTGCTGGAGGTAGATGTTCATTGTAATTGGCTTTGGTTGATTGACAGGAATGAATTGGAGTGATGTAAATTTAGTATATGAGGGTAGTAAGGGTATGATAGGTAACAGGAAATGCAGAGGGCAGGAAGGATGTTGACTGGATGTAAGTTGATTGTGGGAGGGACTGGACAGGATTGGTAACAGGAAATGTAGAGGGTGGGAAGGATGTTGAGTGGATGTAAGTTAATTGTGGGAGGGACTGGCCAGGTATAAGTGTAGATGATGTGGGGGTGGGTGGGAATTGGGGGTAGGGTAGCAGAGTGAGCCCTCAGGGCGAACGGAGCGGGTAGAGCCAAGTAGTGGAGTAAGAAGGCAGGTTGTGAGGAAAACAATTAGAGATTGAGAAGGTAAGTTCAAGGTAAGGTATACTAGGAGGCCAGGGGCTTACCTATGGGGAGAAGGGAAGAAAGATAAGAATAAATTCAGAGAGACAAGGGGTGAGTAAGGTGGTACCAGAGACAGGAATAAAACAGTTTAGGTTTGAGGACTTGTTTTGTAGGAACAATGTAACTGGTAGGTCACAATGTTATACTGCCCTCTAGTGGTTATTCCTTGTAACATCAATAGAGATATCACAGGGGGAGATTGGGAGAGTTGTAGGGAGAGGAAACAATAGAAAGCCAGGGGAGAGTTAGAGGTTAGATTAATGGATGGTATAGAGGATAGTGAGTGGGAGACTATGGCTGCTGGTATTCCCGATAGGGACCGCTCCCTTAAACTAATAAAAACAGGAATTATTTGCAGTTGTAGGAGATAAGGAGCAGGTTACACATACTTTTTAACTACAGTTCCTGCTTCCTTAGCCAGTACAGCACAGGGATGACAGTGGTCTTTTTCTGCGCTGGGAAGAGGTAGCAGAGTTTGAGTATGAAGTCTGTTATTTCTGTAGGTCTTGACCAGCCCAAGGGGCACAGTATCTGGGGAGGTTTACCCTGGCAAGAGGGTTACAAGCTTTAGGAAGAAGTGAAGAGAGAGAAAAAAGTGTTAAAAGATACACAATGCAGAGACATGCAATTCTTCATTTAGTCTTACAAGAAACTTCTATGCTGTTAAATGCTACACAATACTAAGTCAAGCAAAGACTTCCAACTGTTATGCAATAATCTATTAGGCAATATGTAGACAAACAGGCTATGAGAATTTGAGACAATGACAAAATAGCTAGCATAGCATTGGAATATCTAACATTCTATTTATCTGTTTAAAAGAGCCAGTTAGTGGACTAAGTATAGACACTGGTCTTTACAATTAAGTATCACTCAGTTTAAACAGTTGGCTGATAATTTAGTACCCAAAGTATTTCTGTGTGGTGCCTGCTGAGCCTTAGCTCAATTTAAAATAATGTGCAGAAAGGAAACAATTATGCGTTCAGTTGCGTAATAAAAAAGAACAAAAACCTTTGCTTGCACTGGCGTCCGTATTTTTACAATTAAAAGAAACACTCCGTTTAAACAGTTTTCTGATAATATAGCACCAAAAACATAAAACGCCAACCAGGGATCATTGAGCAATGCTCAGGCTGGAAAATAAGCAATAATGCTGCGAAGCATACTAGTTGCACAGACCACTCAGTGGCGGTAACAAAATTACAATGTATCCTGAGGATTCCCGAGATAATTGTTTCACCAGTAAGAAATGAGCAATAGCCGGTGTGATTATTTGCCTTTGATGTGCCTGCCGACCCTTAGCTCAATTTAAATTAATGGGCACAAAGGAAACAATTATGTGTTTGACTGCTTAATAGAAGAACAAAAACCATTTACTTGCACTGACGTCTGTATCTAGTAAAAGGGAAGGTGCCAATAGCATATAATAGCAAAACATAGCAAGACTATTTGAATGCTGATGTAGATACTCTTACAAACTAACAGTTAACATACTACTATCCTGGAAGCTAGGTGCTAGATTCCAAGTGAGATATCAGCAATATCATAACCCATTCAGCGCTCCTGTTATATTAAAAGCACGCGAACAACTGGTCTGATGCTAGAGAGAGACTTAGATAGGTAGCTGGTGACCAACAGACAGGTTTTAAGTACATTACTTGTTCAACACTTCTGATATGCTAAAAACACGCAACCAACTGAACTATCACTAGCCGGAGTCAATAAAAAGTGACTGGTAAGCAAAAATACAGGTTGAGGTGCTAAAAAGGTTTGAAACCTCGGGCAACCCTCAGAAAACGCAGTACAATTACTAACATATGTTTACTTAGCACTTTACAAAAGATAACCCTTGCCACAATTATACAATAAACAGAACAGTGACTACAGTACAATGTGCCAACAACAGTATAAGCTCAGAAGCATAAGTAATTAGGAGCAGTTAGAGCTCAGAAACATATTTAAATGACAGGCGTCTGTTCCTATGCACCAATGTAAAAAGTAGTTAATCAAAAAGAAACTTACTGTGAACGCTACCACCAGGGATGCACAGCAGCCGGGAGTGGGGCTAGGGATTTCAAAATGGTGCCCTGAGGGCAAGGGTGGATAAATAGGTTTGGGGACACAAGCGGATGTTGAAAGAGTGGGGGGAGGGGTTAGGTAGGTGTGTGCATGTAGGTACAGAGAGGAAAAGGGGGAGGAGTAAGGTATATGTGTATGAGTGTAGGAGCTGGGAGGAGAGGAAGACACGGGGAAGAAATAAGATAGAAGCAGATAGTGTAATGGGGTAGTGAGCGAGATGTGTAGGGAGGGAGGAGAAGTAAGTAAGGGAGATTAGATGAAGAGAGAAGGTAAAACAGAATACTGAATAGTGTGTAACTATAGCACAGTGGAAGGTCAGGAGGTAGGAGAGACGAGCCAAGTAGTGGAATAAGAAGGCAGGTTGTGAGGAAAACAATCAGAGATTGAGAAGGTAAGTTCAAGGTAAGGTATACTAGGAGGCCAGGGGCTTGCCAGTGGGGAGAAGGGAAGAAAGATAAGAATAAATTCAGAGAGACAAGGGGTGAGTAAGGTGGTACCAGAGGCAGGAACAAAACAGTTTAGGTTTGAGGACTTGTTTTGTAGGAACAATGTAACTGGTAGGTCGCAATGTTATACTGCCCTCTAGTGGTTATTCCTTGTAACATCAATAGAGATATCACAGGGGGAGATTGGGAGAGTTGTAGGGAGAGGAGAGGAAACAATAGAAAGCCAGGGGGAGAGTTAGAGGTTAGATTAATGGATGGTATAGAGGATAGTGAGTGGGAGACTATGGCTGCTGGTATTCCTGATAGGGACTACTCCCTTAAACTAATAAAAACAGGAATTATTTGCAATTGTAGGAGATAAGGATCAGGTTACACATACATTTTAACTACAGTTCCTGCTTCCTAGGCCAGTACAGCACAGGGACGACAGTGGTCTTTTTCTGCTCTGGGGTGAGGTAGCAGAGTTTGAGTATGAAGTTTGTTATTTCTGTAGGTCTTGACCAGCCCAAGGGGCACGGTATCTGGGGAGGTTTACCCTGGCAGGAGGGTTAGAAGTTTTTAACTACAGTTCCTGCTTCCTAGGCCAGTACAGCACAGGGACGACAGTGGTCTTTTTCTGCGCTGGGATGAGGTAGCAGAGTTTGAGTATGAAGTCTGTTATTTCTGTAGGTCTTGACCAGCCCGAGGGGCACAGTATCTGGGGATGTTTACCCTGGCAGGAGGGTTACAAGTTTTTAACTACAGTTCCTGCTTCCTAGGACAGTACAGCACAGGGATGACAGTGGTCTTTTTCTGCGCTGGGATGAGGTAGCAGAGTTTGTGTATGAAGTCTGTTATTTCTGTAGGTCTTGACCAGCCCGAGGGGCACAGTATCTGGGGAGGTTTACCCTGGCAGGAGGGTTACAAGTTTTTAACTACAGTTCCTGCTTCCTAGGCCACTACAGCACAAGGACGACAGTGGTCTTTTTCTGCGCTGGGATGAGGTAGCAGAGTTTGATTGCGAAGTCTGTTATTTCTGTATTTACTACAGGGTCTGGGGCTCTGGGGCCATATTTTGGTCGTCTGTTTTTCAGTTTGCAATTGAAAGTTGATATCCCACAATTCCATTGGAGTGGGTGGGGTTACATAATTATGTATGCAAATTTTATGTTAATCAGCATACAGATTTGTACCTATTTTTCATGGACCTTTGTCCAGAATTTTCATGTTTCCAGGTTGGGAGGTATGATGGAGCAGCTCAAGAGAGTCATGTTGTTGGACCAGTCTAGTAGTGTACTTGCAGTTTATGAACATTGAGACACCTCCTCCCTTTGTTTTATCCTGAGCTGAGGGGGGATCGAAATGTATGAAAGGCATTGCAACTTTTGATAGCTGGGGTGCTTTCTATAGTTCTGAACCATATTTCCATGACTGCACATATGTCTGCATTCTTCAGGGTGAGGAGTGCTTCCAGGGAGTGCATTTTTTTATTTAAACTCCTAGAGTTGAGCAGCAGTACCTTTAGGTAGTACTGAGTAATTTTTGTTATGTTGGAGGGTTTAACAACTTGGCAAAGCCTAAAAAAGGCACTATGGGAGATAGATAACATTTTTGCCAGTATCTGGAAGCGAAATGGTGACAAGGGCAAACCATCTCTGGCAAAGCATCGTGGTTTGTCAGTCATGGCACTAAATATACAGAACCAACTGATATTGCCAACATCCTGGCAGATAGGTTCAGTGCTAACTTTACCTCCCGCTCATCCTCTAAAGGGCCCATCTCTATACTGGAAGAATGCAAAGTTCCTGTAATCACGGTGGCACAGGTAAAAAACACACTCTCCAAAGCCAAGAACACAGCATCCATGGGACCTGACAACATCCCAGGCTACGTTCTACATGAACTACAGAGCGAACTGGCACCCCACCTAAGTACCATGTTCAATCATAGCCTCACCTCAGACTATGTGCCCACTGAATGGCGCACAGTGACGGATATCCCACTCCACAAAGGGGGAGCCACCACAGACCCCGGAAACTACCAGCCTGACGAGCCTGGTCTGCAAGGCTATGGAACGTTTCATCATGGAACTTATAAACAAGGACATTGGTAATCTCCAAACTCAGAAGCCCACCCAGTTCAGGTTTCTAAAAGGCAGATCATGTCTCCTAAACCTGATAGACTTTTTTGAAGCGGTCACCAAAGCTGTAGATGAGGATAAGCTGGTTCACACAGTCTATCTAGATCTCGCCAAGGCTTTTGACACCATCCCCCACTCTGGAATTATAGATAAACTCACTAAACTAGGTATAAATCCCTAAGTCACAAGATGGGTTGCCAACTGGCTCACTGACAGAACCCACACTGTGAAAGTAGCAGACTCCAAATCCAGCTTCAGACCAGTGACAAGTGGAGTACCACAGGGTTCAGTCCTGGGTCCTCTCCTGTTTGGTATCTACTTCTCTGAAGTACAGGCTAACACAGAAGGTCTTTGGCTAACAAAGTTTACAGATGATTGCAAACTAGGAGCCATAATCAAAACTCCAAAAGATGTGGGCATCCTACAAAAAGGGCCTCGCTGAGACAGATGCCTGGTGTCAAAGCCATGGCCTCAAGCTAAATGCCAAAAAGTGCATTGTTATCCCTTTGGTAAAAACTTTGTACCCATGAACTACCACATAGGTGGTAGTCTACTTAACACTGAAAGTGTGATAAGAGACCTTGGGACACAGGTTGACAGTAGTCTCTCCTTTGATAATCACATCACCACAGTAGTCAGGAAATCCTTCTACGTGGCACACCTCATCACAAAAGGTTTCTCATGCAGGAAAAAAGAGGTCATTGTTCCCCTCTACTCGTCACTCATTAGACCCATTATAGAGTACAAGGCCCCTTTTGGCATGTACCTCACAAGACATCTACAATAACTGGAAAGGCCACAGAAATACCCCACAAACAGGATTACTGGCCTCAAACAGATGCCCTACGCAGACCATCTCAAAAAACTGCAGCTTTACTCTGTCGCATATCACCTCCTCAGAGGCGATCTCTGCCTAACACACAAAGCTATGTCAAACCCAGAGCTTTTGGACATGCTACACATAAAGAAATCCCAATTTCTTCGAGCTACACACTCTAGGGACCTAAACCTTGTCACCAAAATAAACATAACATGCTAGAGGGATAGATTCCTGTCCCAGAGACTTCCCATACTCTGGAACAAACTACCTATCTATATCAAACAAAGCTCCTCATTAGCACTCTTCAAGAAAAATCTTGATGATTGGATGGGAGATAGGAAATTCACCCCATGGATCACTTCTGTGGCTCTGCTCAACAGTGGCACAGGAAAATAATTCTCTTGGGTGGCAAAAGCCAGAGTACCTTTTGGCTAGGCTTATAGGGCCAATAGCCTAGTACCTACCTATGAACCTATGTCTCCTCAGCTGACAGATATTGGATCCCCTTGTTGTGACACTGGAAACTAAGCCAATTGTTGAAGTCAGTCAGTTTTTAAGAATGCTACTTAAAGAAGAATAGATTCATACCTGCCTGGGACACATAATCAGAGAGCTCCATCATGTCTCTCTTCATATAATCCAGTGAGGTATATCTTAGGTTGTTAATACCCACTTGGACTATGACAGTGTCATACTGGTACTTGTGGTTTAAAGATCTAAGTGCATACATGATCTGGCAGATCCTAGATCCAGATAAACAGCTCACTATGATCTTCTCCTAATTTAGCCTGGTAAGGGGGACATCAGTATGTCTTACAATGGAACCACCAACAACTAAAATGTTTGACTGTGTGGTGCATTGCCTTATGGGCTTGGAAGTGGGGCTACTATAATTTTCAGTTATATGTTTTGCGAGGTGCTTTTTTGAGTGTGTGCAGGGCCACTGAGAGATGCCTTTAGGAGGTCTTGGAGATTTGGGTAGATTAAAAACACAAGTGTGGTGTTGTGGCACTTCCTAAACAAGATATAGGGTATAAAAAAGGACATTTATTTAGTGTTTTCATCGTCACACAATCAGAACTTTATCAGAATGTCCCATTATACCACACACTGCAATTGATA
This sequence comes from Protopterus annectens, assembly GCF_019279795.1. NCBI lineage: Eukaryota > Metazoa > Chordata > Ceratodontiformes > Protopteridae > Protopterus > Protopterus annectens. The sequence continues at coordinate 582,108,095 of NC_056730.1, read as the reverse complement.
TGATTTTGAATGTAACCAATTGAGTAACTGCTTGTAAGATTTAAAGACATAAAATATAATTTTAATACAATGACTAAATACATTGAAATTCTACCAACACTTAAATCAATGCAAGACTTACATAAACTTATAAAATAACTTTAAAAATCACCCCTTAGGTGAATCTTTACTGTAGTTTAGCTGGTCTCAACTTTAAAACAGGCTGAATAGATGCATAATCATTAATTCCTGGGTAATACTTGGCATGTAGCTTAAGTTGCCATCTAAGTTATTTATTCTCTAATACTGTTTTAACATCCCCACCTAAGGGGTTCAAAGTGACTTGATCCAAAATTGCAAATTTAAACTTTGAAAAAGACAGACAAGCAGTTGAATGCTTAAATAAAGCATTACTTTCGCTGTGCTTAGAGATATCATAACAATGATCATACATTCTTTTACAAATGCTGCAATTTTGGATCAAGTCTATTCAGCTTTGTTTGAAGTTGAGAGCAGCTGAATTACAGTAAAGATTCAGCTAAAGGGTGATTTTTAAAGTTTATTTTACAAGTTTAAATAAGTCTTGTATTGATTTAAGTGTTGGCCAAATTTTAATGTATTTAGTCATTGTATTAAAACTGTATTTTATGTCTTTAAGTCTTACAAGTAATTACTCAGTTAGTTACATTCAAAATCATATAACTTGCAGTGTGTGGTATTATGGGACATTCGGATGAAGTCCTGTTTGTGTGAGGACAAAAGCACTAAATAAATGTCCTTTTTTCTACCTTATATCTTATTTGGGAAGCTCCTTGGACTCTGACTCTAGCTTTATTTTATTTGAAGGTTAGATTTGGGTAGAATGCAAGTGAGTACCTCCACATATGTGGGTCTATGTGTTTATTCCTAAGTGTTGGTAGTGAGTGTTTTGGGTATAATGCTAACAACCTAGCTTGCATTTTTTGTGTGTGTATGTGAGAGCTTTGCCTCCAATGATATCATGTATCTACATCTGTCACAGACACTGTGTTTGTCTGTCCTAAAATTAAATGGTTGTCAGTGAACATGAGGCAGTCACTACACTACCTCACTGCCTTAGGAAGCCCGTATCCACCAGGCTAGAAACAAAGATGACAGGGAAGCACCTATCCATTATACCAGGTGCTTAGTAGATGGGAAGGAGTAGGAGTGAGTCACTTAAAGGTCTAAGTGAGAGAGTTTAGTAGTATACTATTAGATGACCTGCTGTGGTGCTACCCTGTGCACAAACTGAAATGTCTTTGAACAGCTGTGAACAGTGGGAGACTTTGGAGAGCATTTCCTATAGAGGATTTTAAACTGGAGAGGTTTGCTTATAAACAAGGCACTGATAACCATGTTTCCATGATGGGCAAAAGCAAGGTTTTTATACTAGCAGAATGAAAGGCTTTTATACAGTTAATCCCTAAGCCAAACAGTTAAACATACTGTAATGTCCCTGCCCTGACACAGTAATCAAGGAGTCTCAATCCTCACCACTAACACCAGTGAGGGATGTGCACATTGGGAGGATGACAACTACACACACAGTAAAGTACAATTTCCCTTAAGAGCACACAGAGGTTGCAGTCAGTTTAGAGCTGGTTTCTCTCTCTTTCTCCAGATCCCCAGTAAGACTCCCCACTGGCACAGGTATAGGGTTAAGATCTCAGCTGAGTGGTCAAGCCAAAACCTCCAGCACTATCTCTGTCCAACCAGTGCTTCATATCCCTGCCCAAGTATCTGACACACACACACACACACTTTGAGATTTGATTTATATACAAATACACAGACACTCCTGGGGAAGGCTGGCACAGGTTCACTAGCAATACCTCCTTCTGCCCAGACTATACGGTAGTACCACCTGCCACCAACCTCCCTTATCAGCTACTATAAGGCCCTTCTCAAAGGGTGACCAGTTCTACTGTGTAATGTTACTGTTATCCAAATGGTAAGTGTGACCAGAACTTGAAGGCTATTTAGGAGTGGCCTGTACAGTGTTGCCAAATACATATGCAAGTACTCTAAGACATTAAATATCTCTAACAAACAAGCCACAATTAAAAGGATAAATATATTTAACAATAAATAGCAGAACAAGACAATACTCAATAACTCAATACAGTGACAACAAAGTTCAGAATCACAGGAAATACTTTAAAACAACATTGCAGGACAGTCTCACATAAATACAGAAAACATCTAAACTGATCTTACTATATTCCTATCTATCTCTAAGAGAAATACTATGATCTAAGTCTTACTTACAGAGCAAGGCAAGTGCTGGTGAGATGTTTACAGGTCCAGAGACAAGTACAAAATGCACATTCTCTCTGAGATAGTTCTTAAATTAATAATACACATTACTGCTGGGTTAGCTAGGGTCTATATTACCATCTCAAATGGTAAAAATGTCAAATGCTCACATGAGCGAAAACAGACTAAAACAAACTTGTTCTTTTGGGGTCGTGGTACAGTGAGGATTGGAATATTTGCCCTTTCCTCACTGTAAGTGTGACCTCAGAGTTGGAATATATATTTAGCGGGGTGTGTGGGGGCAATAGCAAGTTTGTTTTAGTCTGTTTACGCTCATGTGAGCGTTCAACATTTTTACCATTCGAGATGGTAATATAGACCGGGGTTACCTAGATGACATCACTATTTGACACCTGCCTCTAGTTCCCAGGCTAAACAAATTATAACAGAATTTGACATGTCTCTATGAAAAATACTTATCTCTTAGAAGCTAACACTTATCTCATAGAAGCTTGCCTGAAACTGGAAGTCGTAAAACAATTAACACTTTTATATTTTTCATCCCAAAAGGCATCTTTGTGAATGCATAAATGCCAAAAGGAGTCACAAAGGCTGACCTCTCTCTAGCACTGGGAGTCAAGGGCACCTGCCAATAACCCTTGGTAAGATCAATGGTGGTAAGATACTTAGCCCCACCCAGCTGCTCTAGGGCTTCATCTGTCCTAGGCATGGGGTAAGTATCTGACTCTGTGTGACTATTTAATTTCCTGTAGCCACACAGAACCTGGTGCTGCCATCCTTCTTTGGTACCAGCTCCAGTGGGGAGGCCCAGGAACTGCTGGACTGCTGAATTACCCCTAGTTCCAACATTTCCTGTATCTCCTCCCTTAGAGTCTGTTTGACTCTCTCAGGCACCCTATAAGGGGCCTGCTTAATAAACCTTTGGGGTCCTGTAGCCACATGCTGCTGCACCAGGTGGGTGCACCCTGGTTTCCCAGTGAACATGTCCCTAAACTCCTGTAACACTGCTCGGATTTCTCGAACCTGGGTAGGAGATAGCTGCTGGGAAATTGCTACCCCTTCCACTGAGGTGTTAGTCCAAGCCTCACTTAAAAGATCAGTCACCAGATCCCCCCCCTAGACTCTTCCTGCCATCCACTGCAAATACTCAGCACAAGGGCCTCCCTATAATAGTAAGGTTTCATCATGTTAACATGGTACAATTTGTACCCCTGCCTCCTGCCTAGCAGTTCTACCATGTAGTTAACATCACTGACCTTCCTTACCACCTTGTAGGTTCCCTCCCAAGCTGCCTGCAGCTTGTTGCATCTGACAGGAATGAAAACCATTACCTGCTGCCCTATGTCATACTTTCTAGCTTGAGCATTCCTGCCATACCAGACCTTTTTCTGCTGCTGGGTTTCTTCCAGGTTCTCCTGGGCCAAGCCCATGTGTTCCCTGAGCCTTGTCCTGAGGTTTAGGACCTATGCCACAACAGACTCCTTGTGGGATTCACACTCACCCTCCCACTCATCTCAAATTAAATCTAGAGGTCCCCTCACCCTATACCCATACAACAACCCAAAGGGTAAAAAAACTGTGGATTCCTGGGGAACCTCTCTGTAAGCAAAGAACAGATGGGGCAAACATTTGTTCCAATCCCTCTTAAACTGCTCTGCAAATGCCTGTAGCATTGTCTTGAGTGTAGAGTTTAACCTCTCAACAAGACCACTAGTCTGGGGATGGTAGGGGGTGGTCTTTAGGTGCTTCACCCCACAATACTTCCACAGACAAGTGAGCAAGTCTGACATGAAGCTGGCACCTCTGCCAGTCAGTATTTCTTTTGGGAAACCTACCCTGCTGCCTCAGGGTATCTGGTAGCATAATCTACTACCAATAGGATATAATTTTTCCCTGTGGAAATTGGGGTACTCAGATGCCCCACAATATCCATAGCTACCCTCTGAAATGGCTCCTCAGTCAGAGGCAAAGGCATTAAAGGAGCTTTCACACTTTGTCTCCTGCCTTGCCTACCTTTTGGCATGCTCACAGGTCCTGCAGTGCCCTGTTACATCTCTGGAAATCCCAGGCCAATAGATGTTCTGCATAATTTGTCTCTTTGTACATTTTATTCCCATATGACCTGCAAAGGGAATATCATGGGCTATGGCTAGAAGTGCCAGATGGTAGGCTCTGGGCATTACCAGCTGCTGTATTCTCTCACTCTTTAGCCCTCCCTTAGGGGTCCACTCTCTATACAGTAAACTTTTATCCCAGTATACAAATTCCCCCTTCCCTTGAGAATCATGTACTACTACCTCCCTCAGGCCTTGTAATGTAGGGTCTGAGAGCTGAGCCTGTCTCAACTCTCTCTTTGTAACCCTTCCCAGCTCTCCTTCCACAGGAAGTCTGGTATTTTCTGACAGTGCTACTTTACTGTCAGCCTGAGTACTACTATTCACCTTTGACCTTGCAGTCACTCTGTCCAGGGCAACATCAGTACCCACAAGCAGCTGTGGCTCACCTTCAGTCTCACTGCTACAGGATAGCTCCCTCCCTGAAGTAACCACCTCACCAGTCCTAGCTGCAAGTGTGCGGTCTGTCTGGGTCCCCTACAGGCCACCAGACCCATATGCGTGTCTCCAAGCCTGACTGCATGTAGCTGCATGAACACAAGGTACTGCCTTACCAAAATCTTAAGGGTGGTAGTTAGGTACCCTTGTTGTCTTGAGGCAGCCTTATTTTGGCATTTTGTCATTTCCATTTACTGGCTCTCCCACCTTTTGTTCTCCACCTTGCCTCCATGGACATCTATATGCTACATGCCCCCACTGGTTGCATTTACGACATTTCACCCTAGGTCCTGGATGTGTACCTGGACTATTGGCTTACACCACACACACACACACACACACACACACACACACACACACACGCACACACGCACACACGCGCACACGCGCACACACGCAGACACACAGACACACACACAGACACACACACAGACACACACACACACACACACACACACAGACACACAGACACACACACACACACACACACACACAGACACACACACACACACACACACACACACACACACACACACACACACACACACACACACACACACACACACAGACACACACACACACAGACACACACCCCTTCATAAATTGCACTTCCTTCCCTTGTAGTATATATGTCCAAATTCCCTTGCAGCTAAATTGCAATTCCTTCCCTTGTAGTACATATAAATATATATATATATATATATATATATATATATATATATATATATATATATATATATGTATATATAGCTGACGTCATCTCACACATGATGACGTCAGGTCAAAAGGAGAAAAAAAATATTTAAAAAATAAACTGGGAAAATTGGAAATTAAGGGGTGGCACTCGAGAATTGTGACACCCCATTATTTGGACCTCAAAACCGGTAAAAACTGAGATATTTATTACTTAAACCTACTGGAATCTCTTAACATTCAGCCTAGCATCATAGTTATGTGTAACTTCAACTACCCCTCCATAAACTGTGAGACTTATATGACCCATAATTCACTTGCTCAGAGGTTTTTGGACTTCATCAATGCAAACACCCTGGAGCAACTAGTTAGCTCTCCAACTTGTGGTACAAATATCCTAGACCTAGTACTCACGAACACAGAGGTATGCTGCTCCCTCTCCTTCCTGTGCATTAACTTTTCCTGGTTAGACCTGAACATGAAATTATCTCCTTTATGATTAAAACTAACCTAGAACCCCCATCATACCCCAAACCTGTTAAGAACTTTGCTAAGTCCAATTACCTCAAACTAAGTGACAATATATTAAATTTCCAAGCCCCTCCGTACCCAGATGGCAGTGGGCCTACTGTGAGCTGTACACAAAAGCACTGTACAACAACATTCATAGCTACATAGAGGAGGCAATACCTGTCCGAGTCAAACCTATGATTACTGGCAAAAATAAACCACCCTGGTGGATTCCTAGCATACATAGGCTATCCATAAAAAGGAAAAAATCCTCTCCAAAGCCAAGAAGGAAAAGACACTCATCAGTCTAAACAAATCAGAGAGCTGGTCAAATCTGTCAAAGGAAACTATAAGGCAGAGATGGCATCCCAGGTAAAACATAGCCATAAGTTTTGCTCTGCACAATGGGGGGTGCACCAAGTGATCCAGGGATCTAGAGAACCATAAGCTTGACCAGTCTTATCTGTAAGGCCATGTAGATAATTATCAATGACCTGATCAATAATGAAATAGGAACTCTCCAAAAACTAGACCAGACACAATTTGGCTTTGTCAAAGAGAGGTCTTGCCTGCTCAGTCCAGTGGACTTCTTTGAGAAAGTCACCAGGATAATGGATATGGGTAAAATGGCACATACTGCTTATCTAGACATGGCCAAAGCTTTCAACACAATTTCCCACTCAAGGATCATAGATAAACTTACTGAGTTAGGCATAAACCCCAGATGGATAGCCAACTGGCTCACTAACAGGACACATGTTGTCTCGATAGATGATTCCACTTCTGATGAGAAAAAAGAAGTTATGTACTTACCATAACGTTCCATTTGTGTTGTCCATTTTCATTCTTCCTTAACTGATGGGTTCAGATCAGAGCCCTCGGATATGACTCAGCTGCTGTAAAAGCTCTTGGCACCTTTGAGCTCTCGAGCTTCTCCCTTACCCAGAATGCACCAACCCCCATTAGCTCAGAACGTTTTTGCAAACTACAGCAGAAAAAATTACTCTTATATAAAGAACATTAAGGAATATAGAAAAAGTAAACAAAGCTATAACTGGAGATTTACAATGCGATGAGGAGACCCAAAAACTCATTCTATCCACTCACTGTTCAAGTTGGGGGTCAGTGGCTAGGGAGTTCAGGAATAATGAAAATGGACAACACAGATGGAACATTGTGGTAAGTGCATAACTTCTTTATCTGATGTTGTCAATTCTCATTCTGTCCTCAACTGATGGGACAGAGACCCAGCTACCTAAATCCCAGAGTGGCCTTAAGGAAGGATATTCCTAAGCACCACTGTTCCAAACAATGCCCTACCTCTGGAAAATAAGTCCAGTTTGTAATGAGAGATGAGGGTTTAAGGGGAAGCCCAAGTTGCTGCTGTACATATGTCATCCATGGAGGCTCTTGAGTGAAAGGCTGAGGAAGCCACTAATGACCTTGTTGAGTGAGCATGTAGTGGTTTAGGTAACAGCAAGTTCAACTTGTTGTAAATAAAGGAAATGCAATTAGTAAGCCATTTGGCTAGGGAAACTCTAGACACGGACCCTTCAGCAAAAGAAACAAATAACTGATTTAAAGTTCTGAGGTCCTTTGTTCTGTGTAAATAGAAATGCAATTGCCTATGAACATCTAGTAAGTGTAACAAATATTCGCCATTGTTTGTATAATTTGGGAAGAAAACTGGCAGATTAATGGTTTGGTTAATGTTGGACTCTGACACTACTTTGGGCAAAAAGGACACATTAATTCATAACATAACTCTATCCTTATGAAAATCTAGATATAGAGTTTTCACAGAATCTCTGAAATTTGTCTGGCAGACGTAATGGCCACTAAAAACAGTTTTCCAAGAAAGAAATTTGAGATCGCAATCACGTGAAGGTTCAATGGGAGGAGGGACTAGAGCTTGTAGTACCAGAGTTAAGTCCCACTGAGGAGTAGGATCTTTAAAGGGAGTCTTAACAGAAGTGTACCTCATAGAAAGGTTTTACAAAGTTTATAGGAAGCAAGTGAAAAGCCATCAAGACTAATATGGAAATTAGAAATTTCTGCTAATTGAACCTTTACTTTTGAAGAACTGGATCCTTGATTAAAAAAACAATGTAAAGAACTCCAGGATACTATGAATCAGTGCAGAAAGGGGGTCCACATCATTTTGCAGTGCCCGGTAAACAAATCTTTTCCATTTGCTAGCATAGTTTCCATGTAGATGATTTGATGGAAGATTACAAAATTTGGCAGACGGGATGAGAGCAAAGGTTGTCTGGCTATTACTGGAAATAGAGAAACCAAGCTGCTAGCTTGAGACTCAGGAGGTCCAGATGTATCATACCTATCAGGTGAGATAGCAGATCCGGAGCTTTGTCCAGGATCCAGGAATGCTGAATCAAATGAGGCCACAGGAAGGGGAACCAAATCTATTGAGGCCAAAAGGGTGCAATGAGGATGACTTTGCTCTTCAACCTGGCAGCTCTCTGTAGAAACTTTGGGATCAAAGGAATTGGGTGATATGCATAAAGCAGACTGGGACCAATCATGAAGGAGAGCATCTCTCAGTGATTTCCCCCTGTGGAGGGATTAGGGCAAAGTAGCTGCTGCACTTGTTGTTCAGGGGGATGCAAAGAAATCGCAGCATGGCTGGCCCCACTTGTGGAAAATCATTTCCGCCACTGTCTGATTGAGGGACCATTTGTGAGGTAGTAGAATGTACCTGCTCAGTTTGTCTGCTAGCATGTTGGACTTCCTCAGAATGTGCATTGCTATAAAAAAGCAGTTGGAAGATATTGCCCACTGCCATTCCCTGAATGCTTCTCAACATATGAGATATGATTTGGTTACTCCTTGTTTGTTGATGTACCGAACCACTGACATGTTGTCTGTTTGTATCACAAATTTTGCCAAAGGGAGAACATTCTGAAAGGCTTGTATCACTAAAAGCTCTGCTCTCAATTCTAGAACATTCATATGCAAATTTGCCTCTTTGGGGGACTATGTGTCTTGGACCTTCTTCCATAGACAATGACCCCTCCATCCCAGCTGGGAAATATCTGTGGTCACTATGGCCTTGGGCTCAGAGGGGATGAATAAACAGCCTTGTAGAACCTGATCTGATTGAATTCACCATATCAGATCCCTTTTGCATATGTTGGTGATTTGTATCAGGACATATAAGGGGAGATGAAGGATGGATTGACCATTGGGAGGCCAGCATCCAGTGAAGTATTCTCATGTGAAATCTGACTAAAGGCACTAATGTTATCATTGCCGCCATTGATCCTAAAGCCTGAAGAACCAAGCGGGCTGAAACTCTGGTAATGGAAAGTATCTTTTCCACATGTGTTCTTATTGACTGAACTCTTGAGAGGGGAAGTGAGGCTATTGATGATTTTGTATTAAGCAGTGCCCCTATGAACTCTAATCTTTGACTTGGTTCTAGTTCAGATTTTTTGTAGTTTATAGTTATTTCTAGTAGAGTACAAGTATGGATCACTTTTTCTGTTGCTATGTTGAGCTGATGCCTCATCAGGATGGATATGAACCAGTAGTCTAAGAATGAAAACACTCGGAATTACTGCATCTCAAGTGAGCTGCTACCATCGCCATGCATTTGGTAAACACTCTGGGGGTTGTGGTGAGACCAAAGGGCAGTATTCTGAGCTGATAATGACTGGCTCCCAGCTGGAAATGTAAGAACCTTCTGGACCACCTGTTCATTTTTATGTGATAGCATGAATCCTGAAGATCTATCAAGCACATCCAATCATCCTTCTCCAAAAAAGGAAGAATGGTGTGAACCACGACCATCTGGAACTTGGTCTTTTGAATGGATTTGTTTAAGATGCTGAGATGCAGAATTGGTCTCCAGTCCCCTGTTTTCTTTAGCACTAAAAAGAACCTTGAGTAAGTTACTGATTTTATCTGATCTGGGGGGATGTTTTGGATGACTGTTTTGTCTAGCAGCTTTTGTATTTGAATTCCTGCTTGTTCCCCTCTGACTGGGTGGAACATTGGGGAATTTTCCTGAATTAGGAGGATAATGGGAAATTGTATTATATAACCTCTGGAAATGATGCTGTGCACCCAAGTATCTGTTGTTATTTCTAGCCAGGCTCTCTGGTGCAGGGGCAAGTAACCCCCAATTTCCTTCAGAGGTGGTCAATCGGGCCTCCTTTTAGGAGCACTGGAAGGGTTTGTCAAAGATCGAATCTCTGGATCCTCAGTTCTACGAGCCACCTCTGCTGCAAGAGTGGCATCTAGCATTAGAGTTCCCCCTCTGCTCCTGGGGGAACCTCCTCCAAGTGTGTCCCAGAAAACACCTTGAAATTTCTTGAACCACATTTTACCACCACCTCGATGATTCCTTGAAAAGGATCTCTGAGGGGTAGAAAAACATACGCCCATTACAAAAAGGGTCTTTCCATTCTTCTCACACCTGGACAATGTGCTTTGTATCTTGGGACCAAAAAGTGACATGCTGTCAAAGGGAGCACTGATGAATGAAGACTTATAGGGATCCTCAAAATCACACAAACACATCTAGACATGTCTCCTAATGGAAACACCTGAACCTGCTGCCCTTGAGGTTCCTTCTGCTACTATGTTAGAAATGAGCCTCATGGAATAATTGGATATGGACTGTAGGGTAGCCAAATAAAAAGTGACAGACATCATCACCTCTTTAGAAACAGTTCTCGAGAGGGTATCTGACAGTTCCTTAATCAGTTCCCTCTGTAGTCTCATGAAATGTGCCAAATAGTTCAGTGGCCTCAAGTCGAAGGTCACTGAAGCATAGAAATACTTCCTGAATCTGTCCATTGCCTGCAGCTCCTTGTTGGGGGGGATGAACTGGGGACCCTTTGCTCTCATCAAAATCTGTATCTTCAGTGACAGATTCAGGGGAATCTACATGCTTCATCTTGTTTGTTCTCTTCTTGGGGATCTCTTCAGTGGAATACTCCAGGGAGATGTCAGAAATGGAGGGGATACTGAATTGGGAAGCCTGGGTTTTGGTATCGGCTGTCTCTGTAGAAAAGATAGTTGAGACTCTAGATGCAGAAAAAGACTACATGTAGACTTAGGATCCGATGGGGTAGGCACCATCTGAGTGAGAGGCACAGACAGAGCTCTCTCCAAAATCCTAAAGACAGATATTCATGGAGAGGGATAGGAACCTGGATCTGAGAGGACAAGTCCCTGATCCCTGGTCTCCCCTGTTCCAAGTACAGATGCCCCGAGGCCAAAATCAAAGCCAAACTGACCATCATGTAGACTCTGAGATGCAGAGAGACAGCTCTGAAACTCTTGGAGTCAACTGAAGCACCTCGGACCTGATGGTGTAGTATCAGCTCCGAGAGCTCTCCACATCCACCTGGACTGAAGAACTCAGAGCAAGTGTCGGCTCCAAGGATACATAGATTCTCAGATCTGATGCAACGAGTCTGGACAACTCAGATCCAAGAGTTCTGAAACCTTGATAGGAGACAAAGGAGGAATTAGTAGTAGAAGTGACTGGGATGTATGGGCTTCCTGACCCAATGGGGTTTGAGCCGAGAAAGTTGTAGGCTGGCTCTGTGCAGAGAAGATCTTTCTCACTAGTCACTCCAAATTCTCTTCAACCAGACTTCTAGAAGAGCAGGAGGCAAGAGCAGATGGAGATTTAGGTCTCTACAAAAAAGGGAAAGGTACTTTTGAGGGAACTGAATCCAGTGATGGGGAGTACCGTGTTCTAGGCAATGTAGACAAAGTCAATTTTAATGTCTGATCTGAGGTTTTTGAATCCAACAAATCTTTAATTTCCAGAGATTTTGGATCTGAAAAACCCATTGGATCCAAGGTCAGGTTTTTAGACATTGCTGGATCAGAGGAAAGGGACAGATCCAAGAATTTTGGTTTCTTCTTCAATGGATCCAATAAAACTGTAGTATCTGAAGAAGATTTTTTCACTGGAGGAAGCAGAAGAGGTGCTCAGAGAAGCATGGGACATATTTTTAGGCTTTTCTTTAGATGTGCCAGAGATAGATTTGTCAAAGGAAGAAGGCAAGAGACCCTTCAAAAAAGTTGATTCCTTTGATCTACCAATGCTTTAAAATTAAAAGTGTGGCAGACTGCACAGTTTTCCTGGAGGTGAAGAGGGCCTAAGCAAAAACACATAGAGTATGTGTGTCAGAAAGAAGTATTTTCTGATCAAACTTCCTGCATTTCTTAAAGCCTGCCAGACTTTTCTCCATTTCAGCCATAAACAATCAGGAAGATACAAAACGACCAACTGAAATAATCACTAATAGTAAAATTAGTATATATATATATATATATATATATATACATATATATATATATATATATATATATAAATATATATATATATATATATATATATATATATATATATAAATATATATATATATATATATATATATATATATATATGTAAAGATTTATAGAAGAAAAAAATTTTGAAAAGGGAAATAGAAAGGTAAAGTTTGAAAAAACTACCTGCAAAGATAGTAAGAATTCCGCAAATATAGCTACAGCAAAGGCAAGGGAGAGAAAACAGAGGAAAAAAGAGAGATACTAACAATAGTATCAACAATACACTAGTAGAAAAGGAAAGGGATTTAAATACTGAGATAAAAATAGAGAAAAAAAGTCACTTACCTATTTAGTAGCTTAAGAGACAACAGAAACCACTTCTTTCACCTAGAGGTGGCAAACGAGATCTGAGGTAATGGGGATTGGTGCATTCTGGGTAAAAGAGAAGCTCAAGAGTTCAAAGTTGACATGAGCTTTTACAGTGGCCAAGATGGATCTGAGAGCTCAGATCTGAACCCATCAGTTGAGGACAGAATGAAAACTGAAAACATCAGATCCTGTTACTAGTGGTGTCCCACAGGGTTTAGTTTTGGGACCCCTCCTGTTTGGTATAAACTTCTCTGAAGTGAAGGCCAGTGCTGGGCACCTCTGGCTCACCAAGTCTGCAGACGACTGTAAGCTTGGAGCAATCACTGAATCCCCAAATGATGTTGGCATCCTACAAACAGGCCTAAAAATGACAAACGAGTGGTGCAAAACCATGGTCTTAGACCAAATGATAAAAAATGCATAATCATACCATTTGGTAAATCAGATATCCCTGCAAATTATAATATTGATAGCACATCCCTAAAAGTAGACCCAGTGGTGAGGGACCAAGGATCCCAGATAGATAGTAACCTAAACTTTGACCACCAGTTAGCTACAGTAGTGAGAAAATCATTCTGTGTGTCTCAACTTATAAGAAAAGGCATGGCATCAAGATCAAAGAAAGTCATAGTGCCATTGAACTCGGTTCTCATCAGGCCCATAATCAAGTACAGTACTCCCTTCTGCATGTACCAAACCAGGCACTTACACCAAGTGGAGTGGCCCCAGAGGTTTCTCACTAAAAAATACAAAGGCCCAATACCTTTACTCCGTCTCACATCTTTTATTGAGAGGAGACTTATGCCTGACCTACAAGGTATTCTCTGATCCAGCCCCGATGAAAATGTTACATATTTACAAGAAAAATTATACAAACGTTATGGGTTCCATGGACCTGAACCTTATTTGTAACTCTTAACAGAACTTGCGGAAGAAACATATTCATTTTCCAAAGGCTACCTCATCCATGGAATAAACTTCCCATCTTCATAAAACAAAAACCCATCCCTCAATCTTTTCAAAAAGAATTCAGATAAATGGATGGGCAATCATAAATCCACTCCTGGGGTACTGCCCTTGTCCCTTATGGGCAGAGGTAGTCTGTAAAATGACTCAAGGCTCCAACACCCAAAGACTCACTACCTGATACTACCCCATCCCATATCTGGGGAATTAAAATGTAATATTGTCATATCCTGGGTATTATTGGCTGGGCTTGTAAAGGCTCTTGTGCCATTAGCCTAGTAATCACCTATGAACCTATTAAATCTGCTGTGTGAGACATTATATGTATTTTATGTATAATAATGTATAAGGTCCTAATACTGAACCTGTAGAAGACATAATGTTATTTACTAAGGAGTTGGCAACTTATCAGTCTAGCTACACACTGTGTTTGGTGGCTGAGATAACTCTAAAACCAGCTGATTATATTGTTTATGAGGCCAAGTTCCTTGAGTCTAAATACTACAATAATAAAACACGTAAAAGCAAATAATACAACAAAAATGTCATAGGATACCGTCTCCTTGAAAAGAACCAGACACCAGGCAGAGTAAGGTTATACGCGCTTTCATTCCCTTTATTCACAATCAATACAAATGGAACTTCATCAGATACAAAACCTTACACACTTCCTCCCTTTTTTATATACAAGTCAATTGATTTAACACAATCAATTAACGTAAATGAATTAATTAGTTAAGTGTGCTCTCAAGTTAAAAACACATTACTATGTTCTTTCTTTAAAAATATATAGCTGTGTATAATACATGAATAGTTCTCCTATAAAAACACACCTATAATAAACATTTCATCTGTTAAGAAAATATATTTATAAATAAAATACATATATTAGATACTAACTTAATTGCTTCTATGTTCAACCACTTAAACCATTTTTATTAAATCTCATCTGCCTTTAAATGAAGCAAGCTCCTTAGAGAAATCCTGTCATTGATACCAAGAAAAACTGTGGTATTCAGGGGATTGGCAAGATGGACGTCGTCTAGGTTGCACCTTGTTTCACGGCGCTCCTAATACGCTCCGAAAAAAACGCCAAATTCAAACGCTTTTCTAGTCAGAATTTGCCTCAGGATTTAAATAAGAGGGTTAAGAGGTCCTCAATACTGTATTCCGGCGGTATATATATTAGAAATACCTCAAAGTTATAAATTAATTTGTCTCTAATCTTTTTTGGCCTTCGAGACTGGTGCCACATGCATATAAAAGGGACATTTTCCTGTCAACTATCCTGTTTTCACATTCGAAGTCTGGGTATGGCTGGTAACTCTGACAACATGGAGACTCAAACAACAAAGGCCAAGTTCTCCTCGTTGCTCTCACCAGAAAAATACTCTAGTTCAAAAAGATTAAGAACTGCCAAACAAGGTACTGATAATACCAAAGTAAATAGCAAAGAGAATTCTGACACAGGTTTTCATCTTGAGGATCTAAAATTGGCACTACAGCCCATCCAAAATGCTATACAAAACCTTTCAGAGCAACTCACAGACTTTGGCAAGTCACTTAAACAGACTACTGAAAGAATTGATATTCTTGAAAATAAAAGTCAAGCTAGTGAAATAATATTAGAAACAATAAATAAAGATTTACGTGCCAAAGACACTATGATCGCTGAGATGCAGAATAAAATACTTGACTTAGAAGCGAGAAGTTGCCGAAACAATGTAATAATAAGAGGCTTACCAGAAAGTTACGAAAACCAAAATTTACTAGTAACTACGAAACAAATATTCTTGGCATTATTAAATACTAACAGTTATGCAGAGAGCCTAATTGTAGAGAGAGCACATAGAGCGTTGCGTGCCCGTCAGGATGCTACTACACCTAGGCTTATTTACACAAAATTATTGAATTTCCAGGATACTCAAAAAATATTAGAAGCAGCACGAAACCAGAAACAATTTGTATGGAACAAACACAAGCTTACTTTTTCACAGGACTTGCCCCTTCAAATTAAATTGAACAGACAAAAATTGTCTCCATACTGGGCAGACCTAATTAAAAGGGGTATTAAATTTCAGATGCAATACCCAAACACGTTATCCTTCATATACAAGGAAAAAAGACACTCGGCAACTATTCCACAAGAAGCGAAAGTTATCTTTCAAAGTTTATTTAATGAAGTGCCGGCTACTCTCTCTGGCTAATAAGAAATACAGTTAGCATGAGGCTATGATATTGATTGAGGACTGACTGGTCTGCATAATATACTCTTTTTATGTAATCTGATACATATCAAAATGCAAAAGGAAAAGGAATGAAATTCTATACAAATTCCTGATCACAGTATTCATTATTCATGTTTTATTTTTTATTCCTCATCCATTGAGTGTCTTACACTGCGCTATAGCTACTGCTTTGTATATAATAGGAACCTTTGCTTCATTCAACCAACAAATTCGAAACACTATTAGGAAACAACAGCGTATCTTCAGCTCAGTTCTTTTGCAGCAGCCGTTTTTCCTTTGTAATTGCTGGTCTAACAAATGCTACCACAAATTTTTTGCTGCTACAGATTGCAAGCTCATTTGTAGATTTTCGTAGGATCACACTCTTTTTCAAATAAGCTGCCACAATCTAAACGGAGAATAAAAACGAGGACATCATAAGTACTGCATTGGTGTGGCTTCTGTTCAACTTTATTTCAGTTCAACTTTTCTGTTCAACTTTATTTCAGGCTTTATTTCTGTCTTTTCAGGCTTGTTGGCTGTTGGTGAAGCACCCACCAAGAGGAGAAAACGCTGAGAGAAGAAGGGAGCCACTTTTGAGATTTTAAGTATTTTTTCTCTGTTTATTTGCTAAGTTTTTCTGCATAGCTGCCTAGTTTGAGCATTTTCTGGCTTGGTAAACTTGATTTCTGCATTAGTAGTTGTATTTAGAGCACAACCAAAAGTTGTTTACTGAATTTCCTGTTTGCACTTGCATATTTTCTGTCCTTGACCTAGCACTCTTGTGTGGGGTCATTTACTGCACTGTTATAACTTGATATTACCTGTGAACCTCTGCTATCTCTGAAAAAACAAAAAAAAAAAAAATCTTGCTTTTTTCCCCACTTTTCTGAGATTTAAAAAAGTTCAGTTACAGGCTTGCTGTTTCCTGAACTGTTTGTAAGTTTCTGTGAGGCCATTTTTGCTTGGGCTAAAGGAAAGTCTCTCTGTTGATCAGTGGCAGTGAATAACATTGAGCAGCTTCCCTGCCCCCCGTAGGAGTGGTTACTGACTTGAAACTGTAGTTTTATTGGCCAACAAGGGTCATTTCCAAAACTCCTTCATCTTCCTCTCTTAAAACCTAATTGCCTCGTGGTTTTGGCGTCTTTTCAGGCTTGTTGGCTTTTGGTGAAGCATCCACCAAGTGGAGAAAACGCTGAGAGAAGAAGGGAGCCACCTTTGAGATTTTAAGTATTTTTTCTCTGTTTATTTGCTAAGTTTTTCTGCATAGCTGCCTAGTTTGAGCATTTTCTGGCTTGGTAAACTTGATTTCTGCATTAGTAGCTGTATTTAGAGCACAACCAAAAGTTGTTTACTGAATTTCCTGTTTGCACTTAATTTTAAATCGTTTTTTTCTCAAAACTTGCATATTTTCTGTCCTTGACCTAGCACTCTTGTGTGGGGTCATTTACTACACTGTTATAACTTGATATTACCTGTGAACCTCTGCTATCTCTGAAAAAACAAAAGCAAAAAAAAAAATCTTGCTTTTTCCCACTTTTCTGAGATTTAAAAAAGTTCAGTTACAGGCTTGCTGTTTCCTGAACTGTTTGTAATTTTCTGTGAGGCCATTTTTGCTTGGGCTAAAGGAAAGTCTCTCTGTTGATCAGTGGCAGTGAATAACATTGAGCAGCTTCCCTGCCCCCGTAGGAGTGGTTACTGACTTGAAACTGTAGTTTTATTGTCCGTTTTGGGTCTATTCCTGCTTCTTTCCAGCCCCTGCTATCAAGCACGCCTTAACGTGCTTTAGCACGATTTAGAGCGGAGTTGCCACTAGAGCAGCATCGGGCAGCGCCGGTTTAACAAGGTTAAACTTTTTCTGGCTCCATAAAGTCTGTTCTTCAATTTTTCCCTTAGAACTGCTCTGTTAGGAATCTAAACAGTTTACACCTTCACTAAAAAGTGCAGCACTTGTTCCTAATTGCTTTTTCTTCTCAAAAAGCTCAGTGCTTGTCTTAAAAGGATATCCCTTGTCTTATAAGCATTTTCTTTGCAGGTCAAGCACTCCTATATTATACAAATCCCTCACTTGCAAAACCCCCCAGGAGTGCCCACTTCCCTGCTAAGCCCTCTACTTTTCTGTCTCATACCAACTCATAATTCTTTCTAGCATGTCGAAGGGTCAGATGCTGGCGTCCTCTCCTGCCCAGTTGGTGAATCTGGGAATTCTGAGGCAATGTTACAATTGCCTCATGTACACGGACAACCCTCTCCTCCTCCCACATAACACTAACACTTGTAGAGATGCAGCTATTTAGCCAAACTGGAGGCTGAGCTCTCCCAACTCAGGACTGGCAAGACCAGGCAGGAGGAGAAGGCAACTACACACACCACAATACAAGTCTCACATAACTCAACCACACCACTGAATCAAACACATAAACACACTAAGACATACTCGAGGCTCTGAGTAAAATTTACCTAAACAGCAAAGGCCTCCAAAGCAGACACCCAAGCAACTGCAAACTCAAGACACCACACAAACAACACATAAAAACAAAATCAGTGTGCAAAGCAGTCACTGCCCTTAAGGCCAAATACAACACCAAACATACTTGTCATAGGTGACTCCATAGTCAGACACACTGACGTCCCACTCACCAGGCTGAACAAGGAGAAGGTCATGGTAAGCTGCCTATCGGGCGCTAGAATCCGCCACATAACACAAGCACTCAGGTCACTCCACAGCAAGTACAAGTATGACACAGTCATTGTCCATGCTGGTGTGAACGACCTGAGACGTACCTCCCTGGACTACATGAAAAGAGACATAGAGGAGCTCTCTGATTATGTAGCCCAGGCAGGTATGACCCTGACCCTGAGCAGTATCCTTCCTTCACCACGAATGATGCCACAATATAGTGACAAGATGATCAGCTTTAACAATTGGCTTAATTTCTGGTGTCATTCAAAGGGGATCCAGTGTCTGTCTGCTTGGGATGACATGCTTGACAAGCCACGCTGCTTCACAAGGGACGGCTTGCACCTGTCACCCCTGGGATTCCGGATATTGGCTAAGGCTCTTGCCACCCCCATAGTGCCTTTTTTAGGGAAGGCTCAAATTCTAAACCTACCACCCTAGAAAACAAAACGGAAGAAACTAAGGGTAATGCTGCTCAATGCCAGAAGTCTAAATCTCAAAATGCACGCACTTGAGGCCCTTCTCAGTATGGAGAACATCAATGTCTGTGCTGTGACTGAAACCTGGTTTAAGGCTCCTGAGAGCACCCCGGCACTATCAGGTTTTACCTCATATCATGCGTTCCGGCCCCAAAACCCGGACCATACCACAAAAGGAGGGGGGTGTATCCATATTCATCAAGGATACCCACACCTCCAGGTTGGTGGCTACGCACGCATCGGAAACCATCCAGGTGCAATTAACCATAGGCAAAACTGCTCTACAATTTGTAGCATGCTACAGGCCACCCTCTCAAACTCAGGAAACCCTCACAGCCTTCCTGAAGACACTGGAGGGTATAAATGTATCACCAAACACCATCATATTGGGTGACTTCAACTACCCGAATATAGACTGGGAACATTACTCAAGCCCCAACTTTCTAGCCCAAAGGTTCCTGGAGTTCATAAATTCAAATGCCATGGAACAACTAGTCACCATCCCCACAAGAGGAGAAAATATACTAGATCTCATCATCACAAACATGGGGACAAAATGCTCCACACCAGAAGTATATCCCTCTTTGGTGAGATCAGATCATAAACTAATGTCACTAGAAATCCACATCCCGCCCCCACCCCAAACAAAAAAGACCGCAGTGGAGAACTTCTCTAAAGCAAACTTCACACTACTCAAGACAGGTGTGGCATCCTTCAAGGCCCCCGAGCCAATGGAAACCACAACCCAAGCTGCGGAAGCCCTTACAAATGCCTTCTATGAACACCTTCAGGACTGCATGGATCAGGCAATCCCAAATAAAACCAAGACTCTTTCCACCAAGGGCAAAGTCCAGTCTGGTGGACCCCAGCCATAAACAAACTTTACAATAAGAGGAGAAAGCTATTACATGATAGAGCAAAATCCCAAAAAGGGAAGGCATCTTTGATCAGTACTAGCAAGAAACTACGATCCTCATAAAATCATCCAAGGCCAACTTTGAGAAAAAATTGCCATAGATTCAAAAGACAATCATAAGGCCTTCTTCAGCTATGTCAGAAACCTGGGTGGAAACTCCCAGATATGCTCAGAATTAGTCCAAAATGATACAAAAATCACTGAACCCACAGACATTGCCAATATACTGGCAGACAGGTTCAGCGCAAACTTCACCCCCCTCTCCCCCCCAAAAGGAGAGATAACTATCCCAACAGAGTGTAGCCTCCCAGACATCTCAAATGCGCAGCTGAAAGCTGCTCTCTCTAAAGCTAAAAACACAGCATCAATGGGACCGGATGGTGTCCCCGGCTGTGTGCTACATGAACTCAATGAAGAACTAAACCCGCACTTAAGGCAGCTGTTTAATCTTAGCCTTACCACAGGATATGTGCCCAAGGAGTGGTGTACGGCAACTGTGGTCCCACTCCACAAAGGCAGTGCCTCTACGGACCCTGGCAATTACCGCCCCATAAGCTTAACACGCCTGGTCTGCAAAGCTATGGAGAGGATCATAATGAAACTCATAAACAAGGACATAGGGGACTTGCAGACCTTGGACCCAACCCAGTTTGGCTTTGTCAAGGGCAGATCTTGCCTTTTGAACTTGGTCGACTTCTTCAAAACAGTTACCAAGGCCATTGATGAGGGAAAGGCAGGCCATACAGCCTACCTTGACCTTGCAAAAGCTTTCGACACAATACCCCACTCGGGTATCATAGAGAAACTTACCAGCTTAAATGTAAACCCATAAGTCACAAGATGGGTTGCAAACTGGCTAAAGGACAGAACCCACAGGGTTAGAGTTGCTGGAGCCATGTCAGACTCCAAGCCAGTTACAAGTGGTGTCCCACAGGGCTCAGTCCTTGGCCCCCTATTGTTCGGCATCTACTTCTCAGAAGTACAGGCCAACATAGGAGGACTATGGCTGACAAAGTTTGCGGATGACTGCAAACTGGGTGCCATAGTGGATAGTACATCGGACACAGACATCCTTCAGAGGGGTCTCACGGAAACTGATAGCTGGTGCCAGAGCCATGGCCTGAAGTTAAACGCAAAAAAGTGTATAGTCATACCCTTCGGGAAAAACAAGGTAACCCCAAGCTACCATATAGGTGGCAACCCACTAAGCACAGAAGAGGTTATCAGGGACCTGGGTACCCAGGTTGACAGTGGCCTCTCGTTTGACACTCACATTGCTAAAGTGGTTCGAAAGACCTTCTACATTGCCCATCTGATCATGAAGGGATTCACATCCAGATCAAGTGAAGTCATTGTTCCCCTGTACTCTTCACTTATCAGACCAATGATCGAGTACAATGCCCCATTCGGGATGTATCTCACCCGACACCTGCAGCAATTGGAGTGACCCCAAAAGTTCCTCACCAAAAGGATAAAGGGACTCCAAAACCTGTCATATAATGCCAGACTGAAGAAACTCCAACTCTATTCAGTTGCATACCGTCTGCTCAGAGGTGACCTGTGCCTGACATACAAGGCCATGACCAACCCGGAATTAATGGACATGCTCCACCTCAAAAAATACAAATCCACCAGAACCACTAGAGCAAGTGACTTAAACCTTAGCACGGATATAAATAGGACGTGCTGGAGGGATAGATTTATCACCCAGAGACTCCCCATGCTGTGGAATAAAATCCCGGTCCATGTGAGGCAGAGCACCTCGCTGGCTCTGTTCAAGAGAAATCTTGACCGGTGGATGGGAGATCGTAGGTTTACCCCGGGAATCATCTCTGTGTCACTGCTGGACAGAGGCACAACAAACTAATGGGCACATTATTTCTAACATTAGGGGTGGCGTAAGCCACATAACTTTGGGCTAGGCTTATAAATGCCTTAGGGCAGATAGCCTAGTATAAACCTATGAACCTATGAACCTATGTATGCTCCTAAAGACTTCCGCTTATAGGTGGTGGTCATGCGCAGACTCACAATATAGCTGGTAAGCTTAAATAGTCACCTACTGCTAGAATCGTGATAGATACAATAGAGATCCACAATACATTAATTTTCATCCGTTCTATATAAACAATGGGGTAACTCCTCGAAAGTTTGTAACACTATTGATAGTATTTATCAGAGGATATATACATATCTTCTGATTTCACTAAGGTATTTAGTCAGCAAGAGCTTAAATAATACCTTGATTGGCGCAAAGACATTCAACAGTGGAAATCTGACTTAGTTTTATTGTAGATTTGGATGTTTTACAACCCAAATCACATTGTTGGAAATATGTGCCAACTGCTTAAAATATACTTCTATGTTTCCTAAATTTCATATCTCCCTCATATCCATTTTCTGAAAGGAATGATGATACGTTGACTGTAACTCTACGAATATGCGCAGGTTGGATATGAATTCCTTGACTACTTGTATTTTATATGTTGATTTAATTCCTGATATCTAAGATGTATTACACTTCTGTGGATCCATAATCACATATTTAGTTTGGATTAATTACATTCTAAATATGATAGTTGATAATTCAAGTTTTCTTTATTCTCTCCTTTTTTCTTTTTGAGTGCATAGTTTTCATTATATTACTCGCCTGAAATTGTGAGAATCCATAGGGTACATTATTGTTAATGAAATATGTTATGTTAAAGATGAAATGTTTGTCTTTATTATATAGTAGAGTGTTTATTATCTCTTTCATATGTATTGGATGATTAGTAACATCAAGTCTGAATTAACGGGGAAGTAATCGGTGAATAATACCTAGGTTCAATATTGATACTTAATAGCTCCAGAAGAGAGATGTTGGGTTCTCTTGTAATCATTTCTTAACATAATAGTATAAACATTCCTATTTCTGTGTAAATATTATAGCTTATCATAGGTACATATCACTTTGTATATACATGCCTATAAAATATATCATCAAACAATTGAGAGGATATTAGGTGTCAGTAACCTTAATTATAGTCTTAGTGACACAAATATATTGGGTGTTGGCTATATGAGGGGATATTTTAGAAAGCTATAGTCTTGTTTAAACTGTAAAATTAAGTAAGCCCAGTTGAGCTCTTGGTGTTATTACATATTTTAATGAATTAATGGCTTGCTTATAGTTAGGTCTGACTAGTAAAATCGGAATGATGATCAAATATTGTTAAAAAGCATATATCTCCTATTGTTAGATACCATGCCCTCTTTAGTTTTAACATGCCTGATACAACAAAGCTTAGTGTACATCTTAAAGATTAATAGTCACTTTTTAATTTTTTACATACTCCCTGGCTAGATGCACAAATTATTTAATTTGCCACAAATAGAACCAAATTAAATTGGAGTATATGAACTAGGGTGATTATCGGATGGCGGGCATTTGGTTTTTCATGGCTTTGTATATATGTATAGCTTGTCAAAATGTATTAATAGTCCTTTTCAGGACTCATTGTATGATTATAATAGTTATCTTGAGTGTGTGGGCAACCGAGATTATTATCTTCACACATGTATGTTTTTGTATTTCCTTCAAAGATAGGGGAGGGTGGGTAGGCACCGGGTTAGACGTGAGGGAATGCTTTAGGGATATTATTAGCAACTCTTTTCAAATCAACAACATACTTACATTAGAAGAAATGGGATCAAGCTCTCTAATCCCCTTAGTATGCCAACAATACAAACTACTTATCTCTCTTTACACAATTTTTTCAGATTTCCATGATTAAGCCCCTAAATATTGATTCATGGAATGTGAGGGGGCTACATAACAAAGATAAAAAATCGCTATTACTTCATTTAATATTTAAGTCTCAAGCCAATATATGTTTTATACAAGAGACACATTTACTTAGAGATGAATGGTACAGAGATAAAACCAAGAGGTGGGTTAAAAGAATAATAGCGGCAGGAGACAGCTCTAATTCTAGGGGAGAGGCAATTATAGTAAAACAAAACTTCCAAGGAGTTATCATAGATGAGAAATATGACACAAATGGAAGGTGGTGCTACTTTATCACTAGTATACAAAACATTGATAGACCGGTTTTAGTTCTTAACCTTTATGGTCCCTGCAACTATCAATATATTTTTATTCTTCAGATATACAGTTTACTTACGTCATTCAAAGACCATTATATCATTGTGGGTGGGGACTGGAATGCTATTCTTAATCCTGATACAGATCGTACTAGTAGGTCGCCTTTTTATAATTACCAAGCTTTCATGGTCCTTGAAGATCTAATGTTAGATTTTGATCTTATGGATCCGATGTCATTGGCAAAATACTCAAATCGAAAAGATATATACACATATTACTCAAAATGCTATAAAGCATGGTCAAGATTAGATTTCTTCCTTATTTCTGATCCTCTTTCGCACCTGGTAGTTGACTATGCCTTAGAGCCCAGATTTCTTTCAGACCATTCAAGAATATCATTAAGATTTAATCTTGATTCTAAATCATCATATAAATCTATACATAATATGTGGTCATTGAATAATAATCTGCTCTCTAACAAAGAGATTCATAAACTAACCATCGAAACAATACAGGAAATGTATAACAATCTGGATACAACTGATATTCCCTATGATATACAATGGGCCACTTGTAAAGCAAGTTTAAGGGGCTTATTAATTAATAAAGCCTCCTATCTTAAAAAGCAATATAGAGATAAAGAATCTTTCTTAAAACTAAGAATTCAGACCCTTGAAAATCAACATAGACAAAATCCAAATCCTTCTTATTATAAACAAATTTTGGATGCTCAAAAAGAATTATTACTCTTGCACCAACACAATCTCTCTATCTTAGAAAAAAGGCTTCTAGCTACCTACTCTGAATGGGCTCAGATACCCTCTAAAGTATTAGCTAGAATAATTAAAAATAATTATACCCCTCCTATGTTATCACTTATACAATATAAGAACAAGTTGTATAACACTGATGGGGAAATTATGCAACTTTTCACTGCATTATATACAAAGCTTTACTCCAAAGAATCTGATCCTAAGATAAAACAACATATTGATAGTCATATAAATTCTATCAAATTCCCTACATTATATGAAGAACAACAGCATAACCTCTCTGCTCCGTTAAGCCTCCAGGAGATCTGTGAGTCCATTGATAGACTCAAACCTAGTAAATCACCAGGCCCAGATGGTTTTACAGCTGAATTTTTTAAAACCTTCAAGAAAGTGGTTGCGCCTTTCCTTCTTAAAGTCTACAATTGTATAAAAATAAATCAGATCTACATTGGAACATCTCAAAAACCATACTTATCCTGAAAAACAATAAGGATAGATCTGATCCTCATAATTATAGACCCATTTCTTTAATCAATGTAGACATTAACATTTTAGCTTCTCTTTTAGCTAACAGACTGAAACAAGTTTTACCATCAATAATTTCTTCAGATCAAGCAGGATTTATGTCCCATAGGCATACATGGGACAATACTTTAATCTTAGACTCTCTTATTCATTTTACTAAAGCAGATAATAATCCACACTATGGATTGACACTCGATGCATCGAAAGCTTTCGACAGAGTGAATTGGAAATTTCTCTTCCAAACTATGGCCTGTTTTAATATACCCACTACATATATTGACTTGATTAAAACCTTATACAAAGACTCTACTACCATCCTTTATATTAATAAAAATACATCTAATCCCATAAAGATTACAAATGGTACTAGACAGGGTTGTCCACTATCCCCCTTTCTATTTAACATTTACATTGAACCACTTCTATTATATATAGTGCAAATCTCTTTTCATAGGATGCCCAAAATTCTAAACACCAAAATTCACCTGTCGGCTTTTGCGGATGATTTAGTAATATACTTCCAAACACCAAATACAGACCTTAAAAAGATAGTAAATGCCATAGATAGATTTTCACAGGCCTCGGAATACATGATCAACTCCCATAAAACACACATTTTTCCTTTAAATCCTTTGGCCCATAAACCATACTTATTCCCTGAATCTGATTTTCAAGTTATTAATAGCATTAAATATTTAGGGATTCATTTTGAACATAATGGTCTCTCTACTTTTCAAAATAATCTGACAAAAACATGGTCATCAATTATGCTTGATTTACGTAGATGGGAAAGGTTGAACTTATCACTTTTATCTAAAGCAGCGATAATTAAAATGAATATTCTCCCTACATTTCTTTTCCACTTTAATGCCGTGGATCAAATTACCCCTAAATCTTTCTTCTCTAAAATTAACAAAGAGTTAGCTAAATTTCTATGGTATCCTAAATCAGTTAGAATTTCATATGCCAAATTATCAATCCCTAAAAATAAAGGTGGACTAAGCTTACCAAACTTTCATTTATACTATTTAATTATTTCGGCTAATAAGCTATTATGCATCTCTAAACTAAATACTAGTAGATATAACCAATACCCTACTTGGACCAAAATCTGGTATCAATATAGTCTAACCAAGAATATTAACCCGTCTGCCCTGCCTTTTCTATCAATGGAAGTCATTGATACCTATAAAATATCTAAATACTTAAAACAGAAAATTATATCATTCCAGGAGATACTAAAACTAGTTAACCTTGATGAATTTTCTTTATTACTACAGCCTCTTCACTTAAATCCCAATATTAAGCTTAACAACTCACAAATTGATTTATCAAGCTTTCCTATTATAATAATTTTAATGTGTGGGATCTTTTAAAATACAAGCATGAGACCCTAACCAACATACGTAAGTTATACCAAATTAATGGTAAATACATTTCTATCTTACGTCAACTAAGAGAAACAGTCAATGTACAATACGCCCATATTAAGCCAAGTAAACAGGATCTTTCCAACTTGGACACGGTAATCCAAGCCCTATCACTTCCTGAGAAAATGTTATCCAAATCATATAATTTATTAAATGTAACAATGCATCATTCAGATTGCCTCTTTTCTAACTATTAGAATAAACACAACTCTCAATTATCTGGAGATCAGAAGATCTCTGCTATCAAGAGTACTCTGGAATACTCCCCCTTCAAGAAATTTTTTTATACTCAACTAATGATAAATAATAACGCATACCACACCCCCTTCAAGCTAAATAAATTTGATGCTAAGAAATCTTCTTCATGTAATTGCTGCTCTTTCCCCTGTGCTGACCTCTTACATGTTTTATGGTCTTGTTACCATTCACATAAACTTTGGACTTCACTGAAAGTGCGCTTACAAAAAATGGGGTACCACAAATCTACTTTATCCTGGGAATTAGCAATTCTCCACATACCTGTGACATATCTCTCCAAATTGGATACACATGTGATAATATATATATGCTCACTTATAAAACTCTATATTACTAAAAACTGGCTGGATCGCACTAAGTTCAATTGGAATAACTTCAAATCTTTGGCTCTTTCATGCATTTATGCACAGAAAACATTAGTGAAAACTCCCAAAAAATTGGCTCTTAACAATAAAGTTTTAGAAAAAGTCTTATATATAATAAATTGTGAATAATAGCTTGATATCCCTTAACTTGTGTACACATATTATAATACCACTTATATACATCCTTTACTCATATTTCTATATATATATATATATATATATATATATATATATATATATATATATAACATTTAGTACTGCTCGGTTGCCCTTGTATATAATGTATATAGTTGTTTTAGGTTATACTGTATATGAGTTGGCTAAATGCTTTTTATATATTATTTGTAACTTCAGCTAACTCCTAAAATCTTAATATCATATGTTTATTGTCTTTGTTGTTGTTGTCATATTTTATTATTCAATAATTCAATAAAAGGTTTTTGGGAAAAAAAACTGTGGCATTCAACAAAACCTGACATTGTGTTTCCCTATATTCTAAAAAAACAGGGCCAATTACCCCCCTCCTGTCTACCTACCTTTTCCAATACACAGAAGAGGATTTTTTTTAAATCCTTACAGTTTATGCTGTGTCTAAATAAGACATTTGTTTTGTCTTGTCTCTTAATTGCATAAATGTGTTGGTAAATGTGTTTATTTTCCATTTTTCCTATATAATATGCATAGCATGACTGATACAAGGCCACGTAGACAACTCCTTTCGTATTACAAATAAGTTCTTAATGTTGGGTCCTTTTCTGAAAACTATTTTTTGGTTTATTACCAAGTTTTTCAGTTAATCCATATGCCCCAAAACACAATTCCAGTTCTTTTCCACCATTTTATGGACCTCTACACTATCCTCATTATATGTTAGCACACAAGTAGTTACCTCTTCTGTCTTCTTAACGTTCAACAAACTCTCAGTTTTTTTCAATAATGGGGATAAAAATCTTCTCTCCTGCTTGTTACATAATTCCCCTGTCCCTCTAGGACACTAGTTGGGTAACCCCGTATTCCCAGCATAGTCTTTAACTCTATCATTTGTTCTTTAAACCTGTTGCCATCTGTTGTTAGTCTTGATATTCTAATCATTTGGCCCTTTACCAAATTTCTTTTTTGCCAAAAGGGGTGGTCACTCTCAAAGTGCAGATAGCTATTTGAGTGGGTGGGCTTCCTATATATACATGATTCATAACATCCATCCCTTCTATTTTTGTACAGGTGGATGTCCAGATAATTAATTGCTTATTTCTCACTTTTACTGATAAAGCTCAACAAATCAGTAGTGGCATTGATATAGTTCAAAAAATCATCTGCCTCATCAAGCCCCCCTTCCCACAATATTAGAATACCATCCAAAAATCTATAATATCTAAAGATATTTTTCCTGAACATTGAATTTAGCACAAATTTGGTTTCCCAATACCAAAGAACGATATTAGCAAATACTGGGGCTACTGCTGCACCCATTGCTACCCCTCAGGTTTGCTTGAAATGTTCCCCCTGAAACCATACAAAATTATTTTTCAGAACCAATTCCATGAGGGTAGCTAAGACATACACTGTATACCTTGAAAATCTAGTTCCTTCCCTTAGTTTTGTTTGTTTGTCTTTTCGGCTTTTCTCGGTTACGGGTCGCCACAGCAGAACTCGAGTCTGCTAATGATTGGCAGTAGATTTTTATGGTGCCAAGTTGCCAGCCCAATGCCCAACCTTCAGCGAAGGCACGCCCATTCACGCATGTCTTCGGAGGCCACTCGACCTCGGGGAGGACATGCAGACTTCATACAGAAGGCACTCTAGCCGAGAATCAAACAGGAGAACCTTTTGCTGTGAGGCAACAGCACTACCGCTGTACCACCGTGGCTTAAGAGTGCTTCCTGGAAATATTCCATTTCTTCTTCATGTGGGGTACAAAGAAAAATGTCCTTAATATCAATAATCAAGAAAATAGCTTCTTCCTTGAACTCATTCTTTGCCATGCACTGTAATAAATGCCAAGAGTCCATCAAGACATGTTTTTTATCCTCAAAAAAATCCATGTAAATGGAAATATAAAATTTTTACTAAAGGTTCTGTTTTACTCCCACCTCCTGCCCCTATGGCTCTCATCAGTGGTTCCCCTAATGATTTATGAATTTTGGGGATCCCAAAGAAGGCTGGGGTTACAGGATTGTTCACCTTTAAGTATCTCACCTCATCTTCACTGAAGGTATATTCCTGGAAGAGTTCTTCCAAAATCATGTCTAATCTAGCATTAAAGATGTTAACCTCATTCAGTGATGCTGCACTAAAGTTGGAACTGTCATTCAAATATTTTATCATTCTGGTGGTCTAGTCATAATGTTCCATTACAACTACCCCTCCCCCTTATCGGGCTTCATGATTCTTACTTAGGTAGGTTCATAGGTAGGTACTAGGCTATCTGCCCAGGGGAATTTATAAGTCTAGCCAGAATGTGTTGGCTTTCGCCTCCCTTTTAAGCAGGGCCATTGAAGTGATCCCAGGGGTAAATTTACAATTTCCTATCCACTCGTCAAGATTTCTCTTGGAGAGAGTCAGTGAGGGGCTCTGCCTAACATAAATTGGGATTCTATTCCAGAGAGAGGGAAGTCTCTGGGACAGGAATCTGTCCCTCCAGCATGTCCTGTTCATTGTTGTGCTGAGGTTTAACTCGCTGGAGCATGTGGCTCTAAGAGATTTGGTTTTCTTGAGGTGGAGCATGTCCATTAATTCCGGGTTGGACATGGCCTTGTACGTCAGGCAGAGATCACCTCTGAGCAGATGGTAAGCAACCGAGTAGAGCTGGAGTTTCTTTAGTTGAGCTGCATAGGGCATCTGTTTGAGGCCCACGATCCTCTTGGTGAGGTACTTCTGTGGTCTTTCCAGCTGTTGCAGGTGTTGAGTAAGGTACATTCCAAATGGGGCATTGTACTCTATTATGAGCCTAATGAGTGATGAGTAGAGGGGCACGATGACCTCTCTTGATCTAGATGTGAACCCTTTCGTGATTAGGTGGGCTACATAAAAGGATTTTCTAACCACCTTGGCAATGTGACTATCAAAGGAGAGGTTGCTATCTACCTGGGTCCCCAGATCCCTAATTACATCTTCCGTACTTAGTGGATTACCACCTATGTGATAATTCATGGGCACTTTGTTTTTCCCAAAGGGGATGACTATGCACTTTTTGACATTTAGCTTGAGGCCATGGTTCTGACACCAGGTATCTGTCTCCGTGAGACCCTTCTGGAGGATGTCTTTGTCAGCTGAAGAATCGATTATGGACCCCAGTTTGCAATCATTAGCGAATGTGGTCAGCCATAGTCCTCCCATGCTTGCCTGTACCTCAGAGAAGTATATACTGAACAGGAGGGGTCCCAGGACTGAGCCCTGTGGGATGCCACTTGTAACTGGTTTAGAGTCGGATATGGCACCCGCAACTCTGACCATGTGAGTTCTATTCGTGAGCCAGTTGGCAACCCATCTCGTGACATAGGGGTTAATGTTCAAGCTGGTGAGCTTATCTATAATGCCAGAGTGGGGAATGGTGTCGAAGGCCTTGGCGAGGTACATTTAGGCTATGTGGATTACCTTTCCCTCATCTATGGCCTTGGTAACTGTTTCAAAAAAGTCAACTAGGTTTAGGAGGCAGGATCTGCCTTTAACAAAGCTGAATTGGGTAGGGTCCAGTGTCTGGAGGTTCCCAATGTTTTTGTTTATGAGTTCCATGATGATGCGCTCCATAGCTTTGCAGACCAGGCTAGTCAGGCTTATAGGGCGATAGTTCCCAGGATCTGTTGTGGCACCACCTTTGTGGAGTGGGATAACTGTTGCTGTATGCCATTCCGTGGGTATATAGCCTGTGGTAAGGCTGAGTTTGAACAGTGAATTAAGGTGAGGGTTTAGTTCATTTTGGAGCTTGTGTAAGACGCAGCCTGGGATACCATCCGGTCCCATTGATGCTGCGTTTTTGGCTTTGGAGAGGGCTGTTTTCACCTGCATGTCTGTGATGTCTGGGGCTCTACATTCTTCTGGGATGGACACGGGCCCTTTTGGGGGTGGGGGGGTAAAATTTGCACTGAACCTGTCGGCCAGGATGTTGGCAATGTCAGTTGGTTCAGCATATTTTTGCACTAGCAAAGAGCAGATCTGAGAGTTGCCACCTAGGTTCTTGACATAGCTAAAGAAGGCTTTGTGATTATCTTTAGAGTCTTTGGCAATTTTTCTTTTGAAACTGGCTTTGGATGATTTTATGAGGGATCATAGTTTTTTGCTAATACTGATCAGGGATGCCTTTCCTTTTTGGGATTTTGCTCTATCTTGTAATAGTTTCCTCCTTCTGTTGTATAGCTTGTTTATGGCTGGGGACCACCAGACTTGTTTCCTCTTTTTGGAGGCGTGAGTCTTGGTTTTACTTGGGAAGGCTCAATCCATGCATTCCTATAGGTGCTCATAGAATGCATTTGTAAAGGATTCTGCGGTTTGGGCAGCATTATCCTTTAGCAAGGGGGGCTTTGAAAATTTCCACCTCAGTCTTGAGAAGTGTGAAGTTTGCTCTTGAAAAGTTTTTCACAGTGGTTTCCTTGACTGGGGGTGGGGTCAGGATGTGGATGTCCAGTGTGATTAGTTTATGGTCTGATCTTACCAGTGAGGGGTTTACCTCTGGTGTGGAACACTGATCCCCCATGTTGGTGATGATCAGGTCCAATATATTGTCACCTCTTGTGGGTGTGATGACCAGTTGTTCCAGGGCGTTTGAGTTTATAAACTCTAGGAAGCATTGGCCAAAGGAGTTTGTGCTTGAGTAGTTTTCCCAGTCAATGTTTGGGTAGTTGAAATCACCCAGTATCATGGTGTTTGGTAGGATCTTCATATTTTCCAATGTTCTCAGGAATGCTGAGTGGGGGTCCTGAGACATGGTGGGTGATCTGTAGCAAGCTACGATCTGAAAAGCAGCTTTGCCCACTGTTAGTTGCACATGGATGGTCTCCGAGGCCTCGTGCTGTGCTACTAACCTGGAGGTATGGGTATCCCTTATGAAGATGGATACACCCCCTCCTTTTGTATTTTGGTCCGGGTTCTGTGGCCAAAAGGTACGGTATGAGTTGTAACCTGGTAGTGCTGGGGTGCTCTCTGGAGCCTTGAACCAGGTTTCTGTTACTGCACAGATATCAATTTTCTCCATGCTGAGGAGTGCCTTGAGTGCATGCATTTTGAGGTTTAGACTTCTGGCATTGAGTAGCTCTGTTAATGCCTGTTGTTCCTCTTTTGTTAAATTTTGCTTAATCCATCTAGTCTTATTCCCTATTAAATTCCTATATTTTATTTCGTTCAATCTTTCAAAAAGGGCCACTGGTGGTAATAAGGGGGGGGGGGTTATAAGTACTTTTTCTTTTTAGAGTTACTCTGGTTGCATCACTCTCCTTCCCATTCTGCATTACCAACTTTATATTTATGCCCTTGCAAACATTTTCAAATCTAAAATGGTATTAACCATATAATTCTGTTTCTTAGGGATAAAACTAAACCCTTTTACAAATAGTTCTGCTTGGGTGTTATTTAATATGATTCCACTGTAGTTATAAATCTTAAAGCCCTTGTATTCCAGAATACAAACATTTCCGTTTTCATTATTGTCATTACTGTTCCCTGTATTATTACTATTGTCATTATACATAGCTTCAATAGGGACATTATTAAACTCAAAATCATGCTGTCAAAATATATCATTTCCTTCATTGGTTATGCTCAGTACACCTAGATTTTGTTTGTTCTCCAAAGATTCATCACAATATATCTTGTGTGTAATTTCAACACAATGCTTTTCCATGATTGCATCAAAATCATTATACAGTTCCTTAAGACAGGCTTCATTAGATAAATCATTACATCCTACAACATACTGAAACAATGAGGCATTATTGCTAAAACTTTCATTTATAGTATTCAGTCCATTTCCACTGTCCCAAGTCAACAACAGGCTCTTGAAACACCATAGTACAAGGAAAGTCAGTATAACACTCAGTGCTGTCATTTCCACCAAACACAGGTGATCATTCATTTATTTTATTCTTGATTCTTGTATAATCAGTCTTCCCCACAAATTTATCTCCAGCAGTCTTAAGCATCACCTCAGTACTAGAACAGTTAGAAAAATACTTCAAGTTGTCATTAACAACAAACTGAGATGGCTTTGCCATTGGTAGAATGGTTGTGGTGGTGGTGGTGGTCTCCCCTTCCTTCTGTTTTGGCCCCCTTGTTGCCCACGATAGTCACTCCAATACTGTTTTTTGTTGTTGTTGTTAATGTTGTTGTTTCTGGGTGTCCAGGAACGATAGTTGCTTTTCAACCATGCAGGCCTCCTTGGCAGTGGTTGAAAATCCTGCTCTAAACCAGTCCTTTGCTCACCAAACACCTCCAGTTCATCATCCTCATCTCCTGGCAAAATTTCCACAACTTCTTCATCCCTTTCTACGAATGAAACTCTTGGCCAACCGCCTGCACTTGGAATCGGGTATGCCCTCTTCTGCTCGTATTCCTCCTGGTCTCTTTTCAGCTTCTTCTCTTTTTTCTTTTTGTTATTTTCGAGCCCCAATATTTGCTAATATCATTCTTTGGTATTGGGAAACTAAATTTGTACTAAATTCAATGTTCAGAAAAAATATCTTTAGATATTATAGATTTTTGGATGATATTCTAATATTATGGGGAGGGGGGCTTGACGAGGCAGATGATTTTTTGAACTATATCAATGCCACTACTGATTTATTGAGCTTTACCAGTAAAATTGAAAAAGAAACAGTTCATTATCTGGACATCTACCTATACAAAAACAGAAGGGATGGATGTTATGAATCATGTATATATTGGAAGCCCACCCACTCAAATAGTTATCTGCGCTTTGAGAGTGACCACCCCTTTTGGCAAAAAAGAAATTTGGTAAAGGGCTAAATGATTAGAATATCAAGAATAACAACAGATGACAACAGGTTTAAAGAACAAATGATAGAGTTAAAGACTATGCTGGGAATAAGGGGTTACCCAACTAGTGTCCTAGAGGGACAGGGAAATTATGTAACAGGCAGGAGAGAAGATTTTTATCCACCATTATTGAAAAAAACCTGAGAGTTTGTTGAATGTTAAGAGGACAGAAGAGGTAACTACTCGCTGTGTGCTAACATATAATGAGGATATAGAAGAGGCCCGTAAAATGGTGGAAAAGAACTGAAATTGTGTTTTGGGGCATATGGATTAACTGAAAAACTTGGCAATAAACCAAAAATAGTTTTCAGAAGAGGACCCAACATTAAGAACTTATTTGAAAGGAAGAAAGACAAAATATAGGATTCCATTAGATAATATGAGGAAATGCAATGGCTGCAGGGAATGTAGGTACATCTATGAATGCAGGAATATAATGATAGAGGGTCACTATAGAATACTTCCAGTGACAGGGAATTATAACTGTAATACAAAAGAAGTTGTTTACGTGGCCTTGTGCCAGTCATGCTGTGCATATTATATAGGAAAATTGGAAAACAAGTTAAAAAAGCAAATTTACCAACACATTTATGCAATTAAGAGACAAGACAAAACAAATGCCTTATTTAGACACAGCATAAACTGTAAGGATTTTAAAAAATTCCTCTTCTGTGTATTGGAAAAGGTAGGTAGACAGGGGGGGGGGGTAATTGGCCCTGTTTTTTAGAATATAGGGAAATACACTGGCAGGTTTTGCTGAATGCCACAGTTTTTCCTGGTATCAATGACAGGATTTATCTAAGGAGCTTGCTTCATTTAAAGGCAGATGAGATTTAATAAAAATTGTTTAAATGGTTGAACATAGAAGCAATTAAGTTAGTATCTAATATATGTATTTTTATTTATAAATATATTTTCTTAGGTGAAATGTTTATTATATATGTGTTTGTTATAGAAGAGCTATCTATGTATTATACACAGCTATATGTTTTTAAAGAAAGAACATATTAATGTGTTTTTAACTTGAGAGCACACTTAACTAATTAATTAATTTAAGGTAATTGATTGTGATTAATCAATTGAATTGTATATAAAAAGGGGGAAGTGTGTAAGGTTTTGTATCTGATGAAGTTCCCTTTGTACTGAGTGTGAATAAAGGGAACAAAAGCGCTTATAACCTTACTCTGCCTGGTGTCTGGTTCTTTTCAAGGAGAAGATATCCTGTGACATTTTTGTTGAGTCTAAATACTAGTATTGGATGTGAAACTGTATCAAATGCTTTGAACAGGTCCAAAATAGGGAGACAGCTACTTCTCCTTGATGTAATCTTTCATGAATATAGTTTATAAAAGTTAGTAATATTGTTTCTGTGCTATGGCTTGGATGCTGTACTGTAGAAAATAACTTGTTTATTGTTAGGTAGTAGATCAGCTATAGGTGAACACATTTTCTATGAAATTTGGATAGAGGGGACATTCATTAGTTTAAGAGATTTGACACCTTTGTGTAAGGAAATAATATAAAACTGTTTTCAGTGTCTGGGAACTACAGCTTCTTGGAGAAATGATTTACAAGTATAAATACTGGGCATGCAATGTTTGCAGCTATTTTGAATTATTCTAGTGGTAGGTTATCAGCTGCAATAGAGGTGGATTTAAGTATTTGAATAATTTGTTTTATCATAGTGCTAGGAGTTGTAGTAAATGAGCAGGCAGCTGTTGTAATATCTATGTTACTTACTGTTGTAGCGTTTTTTTTTTTTTAGGTAGCATAAATTAAATCTGCATGGTATGCTATAGTGTTTTGTTTGTGAAAGGGCAGAGCTGTGATTTTTTTGTCAGATTGTACAAGTTTATTGATTATTGACCAAAACTGCTTTGGTGTTTTCATGTAGAATGTTATAACAGTTTTGCTTAAAGTAGTATGCTTAGTTAGGTTTCGTAAGTGCCATTACTGTCACAGATTGTTTAGAGTGTTTTTTCTTAAATGCCAGTTTTCCATGCTTTATCTCTGTTATGTATTATTATTATTATTAATCTGGTGAAAGCCATAGTACAAGTTTTGATTTGACTCTTTTTTTCATATCGAGGCACTAGGAAGTTTAATTTGGAGAGGAAGGTTTTGCTGAAGTGAGCTACTACATCATCTAAAGAGTGTTTTCAGGATTCCCATATACTGTGCGTAAAGACAAACAAGCAGATTTCCTTGATGAATTTAGCTGTACTTCTAGTTTATATTATATGGTCCTATGTATTTTGGTACGTTTCATACAGTAAAGACTGAATCATAATCATCCAATAGTATCACACATAATTCCTACATGGAGAGATGTACTGAGGTCCAGTTACTATCCAATCCAAAATGTTTTCCTTTTCAATGATTTTGTCCTTGTGGTCATATGTATTAGCTGTGCTAATCCAAGCAGAGTGAAGAAAAGCAACCCAGGAGACTTCAGATCTGTACCGTCCACTGTGACCTCACCTAGGCTGCCAAGGCCATGACTTCCTGGGCTCTTCTGGCAACAAATGAATGTTTGTCACAATGCTCATAAAATACACAATTTGAGTGAGTTTTAAACTTCCATTAGGAGTTTACTGAGTGCTTTCTAAAAGGAATGTTTTCCATATGACACTCAGCTAGGCATTTGCATATTTAATACTGTATATTCCTGCATGCAATATACCCTCTTTTCCTTGTTTTCCCAGTTAATATATTTTATATAATGATCTACTTCTAAACTTCAAACCTCATATAACCGAACTTCATTTTCGCAAGACGAAAAATGGCAAAAACTGAAATACTCGAATGGCGATTTTTTTCCCAGGGTAAGTAAACACTTGCCCAACATGCCCTTTTCTCCACTGTAGTATGATCCCAGAGTTGGTATATATAGTTGGGGGGATGCAGGCCCCCACATTAGGGGTGTGTGGGGCATAGCCCCCCACCTAGGTGGGTTTTATTTACTTTGGTGTGGGTTTCATGTAAGATTGGGCAAGTGTTTACTTACTTAATTTGCCATAAGGGTATTTCAGCTTTCTTTATTTTCATCTCGCAAAAATGAAGTTCAGTTATATGAGGTTCGAGGTTTAGAAGTAGATGATCCACACACACACATATATATATACATATATATATATATATATATATATATATATATATATATATATATATATATATATATATATATATATATACACAGACACACACACACACACACATTTATTTATTTTTTGACATTTGTTTACTGGGTAGAAGCACATTTTCAGAGGAGACCCAGCAAGAAAAGCTCCAAATTATTACAAAACATTTTAAATTTTTAAGAACAATAATTTTACAAGCTTTAAAAATAAAACAAAAACATCTGCAGTTCAAATAATTACAACAAATTAGACATAAAATTATAGTTTTCACAGACCATTTTAAATCAGTATTATCTCTACACAAAGCTTGCTATTAGCCTTTTACATCAAAACCAAACCTTTATTCATGTTAACAAGCATTGAAGTAAATGCAAATTTTCAGTCTTTTAAAACATTCAAATTGCCATGAATAATAAGATTGTATCAGAATGGTAACATCAGCCATGCCGTTTTCTTGATAACACCGATTTTAGTGCACAATCAAACTAGCATTTGAAGGGTCTGTCAGATTGATTATGCCAGGAAACTTGGAGTAATCTAGACATATGAAACACATGGCTTCCTTGAGAAACTGTAATAAATATGTGCCCATTCTGCTCCACAGATGGAAGTATTAGTCACAACCAGGATGACCGTGAAGTATATGTAAACACTTTTTCTTTTGCACTCTTAATATGGTATGCACTAAATGTGGCACACCCCTGAAATCCCAAGCCAGTACTATGTACCTATTGCTCTTTCTCTGCATTTTACTATTCCAAGATTTGATTCATGTAGCTCTTCAAGCATCTGTGTTAGCAGTTTGCTGGGAACTACCATTTTTGCCAACACTGAACATTAAGATTTAGTCGCAACTTGTTACATGTCTGAAAGAAAAATAAAACTGTTTCTTTCTTTACTGATTTTCAGGAACACTGATTTATGATTCACAACAAAATTAAATTCTGTTTTCATGAGATGAAATCCAGGACTTAAGCTCATGTACTTTCCTGTCTTTACCATTATTTAATTTTCAGCGTGTGTGTGTGTGTGTGTATATATATATATATATATAAAGTGTGTGTGTGTGGTAACATTAAATAAGATTTGGGGTACAGAACACTTTATAATGTAAATCCCTGATGTCCCTCTCACCAGGCTGAGTAAGGAGAAAGTTACTGTCAGTTGCTTATTAGGGGCTAGGATCTGTCACATTATGCATGCACTCAGGTCATTGGATCACAATTACCAATATGACTCAGTCATAGTCCATGTGGGAGTAAATGACCTGAGACGTACCTCCCTAGACTATATGAAGAGAGACATCATAGAGCTTTTGGAATATGTGTCTCAGGCTGGTGTGAGCCTAGCATTGAGCAGAATTTTACCTTCTTCAAGGATGATGCTACAATAAGAACAAAAAATGATTGACTTTAATAATTGGCTTAGTTTCTGGTGTCATTCTAAGGGAGTGCAATATTTGCAGCATGGAAGCAGATTGTCAACAGACTATGTTGCTTTGCCAGGGATGGTCCGCACCTCACCCCTCTATGCTTTTGAATATTAGCTAAAACATTGTCTTCCCCCATAGTGCCTTTTTCAGGCAATGCCAAACTGAAAGTACTTTTGACATAGAAAATCAAAACCAAGGAAATCTAAAGATATTACTGCTCACTGCTACAAGCCTAAACAAAAAACTCCACTCCCTGGAAGGTCTCTTTACCCTAGAGAATGCTGATGTCTGTGCAGTCTCTGAGACATGGTTTAAAGCTGCGGACAGCACACCAAAAGTGCAGGGTTATAATGCCTTCCACACATTTAGAACAGCTACTTCACAGGCAGGGACTAAAGGTGGAGGTGTCTCTGTTTACATGACAAATAAATATACTTCAAGGATGGTCAAACAGGACAATGCACTTGAACTGCTCTATGTTCAAATCACCATAAGTAAAATCCAATATCACTTCCTTCCAAGTTATGGATCCCTGTCTATGACCAAGGAAATCCATACCATGTATAAATGTATTAGAAACACTAACCATCCAAAACAATACCATATTCACGGGTGTCTTTAATTAAGAGGTTAGGCACAAACCTGTATGTCACCCAGTGGATAGCCAACTGACTCACAGACAAGACCCAGGAAGTTAGAATTGAGGAGTCCACCTCTACAAAGAGGCCAGTCACAAGTGGAGTCCCTCAGGGATCAGTCCTTGGACCGCTCCTTTTTAGCATTACTTCTCAGAAGTCAAGGCCAATGTCAGTGATCTCTGGCTGACTAAATTTGCAGATGATTGCAAAATAGGAGCTGTCATTGAATCTCACACTGACACAAATATTCTCCAGGAGGTGCTGACACAGACAAACAACTGGTGTCATTGTCATGGACTAAAACTAAATGCCAAGAAATGCATAATAATATCCTTTGGGAAGTCATCCGACCCTGGTAACTATCATATTGATAATACACCCCTTAGAGTTGACCCAGTAGTCAGGGACATAGGGACACACATAGATAGTAATCTAGCCTTTGATCGTCATGTGTCTACAGTGGTGAGGAAATCATTCTATGTAGCACAACTTATAAACAAATGTATGGCATCTAAGTCCAAGAAAGTCATTGTTCCACTGTATTTGGCATTCATCAGACCTATCATTGAGTACAATGCCCCCTTTGGTATGTACCTAACCAGGCATTTCCAACAACTGGAATGTCCACAGAGGTTTCTCAGTCAAAGAATACAGGGCATAATATGTCCTATGCAGACTGCCCCAAGGTCATACCCTTGTATTCTGTCTCCTACAGGCTTTTTAGGGGAAATCTATGCCTGGCATGCAGGCATAACCAGCCTTAGGCATAGGCCAACTAGGTGGCTGCCTAGGGGGCCACTCTTGCAGGGGAACTTTTTTCAGTATTTATTTGGTGTAGGTAGACCAGGATAGGGGCACCAGGTGGTGTGGGGGGTGCTGTGGAGCCCTTTTGCCTAGGGCACCAGTTGACTTAAGGCCGCTCCTGCATGTAGGGCATTGTCAGACCCCACACTGTTGGCTCTTCTGCATATCCACAAAATAAACAGTACCAGAGTTATCTGTTCTAGAGACTTAAACCTTGCTTGTGATATAAATAGGACGTATTAGAGATAGAGGTATATATCCAGAGACTACCCCTTCTATGGAACAGGCTCCCCATCCATATGAAGCAGAGTTCCTCCCTAATCCATTTCAAGTCCAACTTGGACAATT
The DNA here is from genome assembly GCF_019279795.1 of Protopterus annectens. Lineage (NCBI taxonomy): Eukaryota > Metazoa > Chordata > Ceratodontiformes > Protopteridae > Protopterus > Protopterus annectens. The sequence goes on along the minus strand of NC_056730.1, from coordinate 582,067,326 downwards.
TGATGGGAAACCGGAAATTCATCCCTGGTTTGGCATGAATGTCTCTGATCCAAACAGGTAACCTGTAAATGGTTCATCTCCTAAACACATGCTTACACTTATCAAGGGTATTAGAACTCATCAGAGATTTGGGATGCATGGCTAGGCTTAAAAAGGCCCTTGTGGTCATTAGCCTAGTAAACACATATGAACCTATGAACCTATGAACCTATGTAAGCTGACAGTATTATTAGCAGCGAAAATGAGAAGAAATACAGGATGTTGTGAATGCGTGCTCCAGCCTAAAATGCCAAATTCCATGAAAATCCCATGTTTTTCCAATATTCAGCCAAATCTAGGGATTTACTGGAATTTTTCTCCACGGCAATTGAAAATGAGGGTGCCTGCTGATTTTTTATCTTCCCTCAGGCCCAACATCCCATTGTAATCTCTTTCAGTAATTGCTTTTCTTTTCTCTTCTGACACAGGTGACTGTGGTACTACCAAAGAATCTCTTGTTCTTCTGGTAATTTGTCATGCTTCCTTGGTAAATATTCTGTACTCAACATATGTGGTATATATAGCTCTTTTTCTGGTTTGTATCTCCACTGTCAGTCCGTGTAGAACTGGAACCCTAGACGTGCCTTGTTTAAATATTTTCTGAAAATGCTTAGCAAAGTGTTATGGTCTGTTTCTACAGGAACTTCTTTACCATAGAAACTGTCTTGGAATTTCTCAGATTTATGCACCATTGTTAGAAATCTTGTTAGTATGTTAGCATACCAGTGCATCTGTAAGTACTGTTGGCCTACATGCAAATAGTCTTTTCTCTTGAAAGATCATTGCTCCCTGTATTACTTTGTCTGGCATCTACCTGTAAAACAACTGATTATTTGCATCATAATATATTTTAATGCTGGTGCATCTGTAACTACTTTCTTCTGCATTTCAATTTTTTCCAGTTGGCAGTTTTATTCCTAATGTATATTTTATTCTAACAGCTTTTTAGATACATTGTCCTAGGGCAGATAGCCTTGTATCTACCTATGAACCTATAATCTAATAGGGAGGCGGAAGCCAAATACACTCTGGCTAGGCTTATAAATGCCCTAGGGCAGATAGCCTAGTATCTACCTATGAATCTACCTATGAACCTATGAATATTAGGAAAATAAATCTACAAGATATTATCATTCTTAGAAATCTCAATAATGTCTACTTGTCTTTTGGGTTTGGCATTTACACACATGCGCACTTTATTTTCATATTGAATACATTTATCATTTTTACCTTCTCACAAGCTAAATTACTAAATAGTACAGGATTTTTGACCACATTTACTATATAAGGTGTCAGTCCCACTAATGTCAGAATATGATCCATGTATTTCAGACATGTCAATGTTATTTTACATTTATTCTTATTTAACTTAACACTATGCTGTTGTAATTTCTGCTATGCCCTTATTTTATTTATTATTTATTTAAGTTTGATGACTGGGGAAGTCCACTGGGCCATAAAGAGCCCATTTTCAGTGGAGGCCCGGGGAGAAAAGCTCCAATGAATTACATGTTATATGTTACAAAAACATAATTATAGAGAAATATGCAGTAAGTTAACATATAAAGCATATAGTCATTTCACTTAGTAAGATAGGTATACATTTAGCATTGAAAAAAGAACAAGTATCCTAGTATTTGAAACAGTAGTACATCAATAGTAGGCAGTAGATCTGTCTCTAGTATGGGAGAGATCATCTCAGGTCATGGTGTAAGTATTAGTAATGGTAATTGGTGTTGATTACAGTGGAGAGTAGAAAGAGAGAGGGTTAGAGAAGAGGTTAAGTTGGAGCATGACAAGGGCATTCCCATTTGGAAGACAGATGAGAGTATAGGTGAGGCTTGAAATTGTTAGGATTAGGTAGGTTGCATAGGAAAGAAGGGAGAGAGTTCCACTGTTTAGCTATGGAGCAGGATAGTAGTAGTTATCCAGGAGGGCATGATGGTTTGTGGACTTGTAGGAGATTTTGGTTTTCGGATCTGAGTGAGAGGTTACGCATATAGGGATTTAAGGATGTAGCAAGAGAGGGGCGGTTAGCAGATTTAAAGATGAGCTTGTGAGCAGTGGTAAGTTGTAGGTATCTCAGGTAGTTGGGAAGTTCAAGCCATATGAGGGTGTGGAGGGAGTGACATTGGTGGGATGATTTTTTTGAACTGGTTGCAAATTTGCAGATTTTTGTGGTATCAGGATTCGAGTTTGGATCATAGGCCAAGCTGGAGACTGGTGAATAGGGGAGTGCCGTAGATAAGAGAGGGGAGAAGGAAGGTGGATGCATGATTTTGTTGGGTTGAGGGACTGAGGCAGTGGTTGTGTCTGTAGAGGAGGCCTATTTTTTGATGGGTTTTCATGACTGAGGAGTGAATGCGGGTATCAAATTTTAGGTCTTCGTCAATGGTGATGCCTAGAAGCTTGATATTGGGAATGATTTCCAGGGTGGTGATGTTCTGGCTATGTATGGTTTTGTCAATATTGGAGATTTTGGTAGGAGAAAAGATCATTAGTTTAGTTTTATTTGCATTTATAGTCAGATGGTTGGATTGCATCCAGGTTTCTGTTTTGGAGAAGGCTAGTTGGGTTTTTGATAGGAACTCAGAGGGGGAGAAGGCTGAGCAGATGACAATAGAATCTTCTGCATATTGGATGAGTGAGGATTCTGGGATGGAGTGGTGGAAGTTGTTGATAAATATGTTAAAGAGTAGAGGACTAACAATGTAACCTTATGGTATGCCAGTGGGTGTAGCTAGGAAGGGAGAGGTTGATGTTTTCCACTGGACAGCTTGTTGGTGGTCAGACAGGCAGCTGGAAAACCAAGCTATGGTGGTGGGAGAGAGATGTAGGGTGGAGAACTGGGATAAGAGTAAGGTGTGAGAGATGGTGCCAAAGGCCTTTGAGAGCTCTAGAAACTGTAGATACGAATTTGCCAGAGTCATTTTCTAGGTTGATGGTTTCAAGGAAGGAAATAAGGGCAGTCATGGTACTGTGGCCGGGGCAGAAGCCATGTTGAGTAGGGGCGATGAGATTGTTTAGGGCTAGGTATGACATGAGTTGATCCTGGATAGTTTTTTTCTAGTATTTTAGAAAGAGGAGGAAAGGATAGCAATAGGCTGAAATAGTATCTGTTTTTGCAAGGTCTGTATTATGTCAGCGAAATGGCATTACAGCAAATGCCGTTTCGCAGACACATATAGACTGAAATCTTAAAAGAGCAAAAAAATTGGTGTATCAACAAAACACAACATACCACTTAAAACATTACAAAGTGGGGGGTTTGCCACCCACACCCCCCACTGTGGGAGGCTGTGCCCCCCACACCCCCCCTAACTAAATACACCAACTCTGAGATCCACTACAGTCGGGTAAAGGTCAATGTCACAGCTCAGGCCAAGCGATTTCTTTCCCTTTCTGATTTTGGTCTATATGTGTCGTCAAAATGGCATTCGCTGTAATGCCATTTCACTGATATGATACACACCCATTTTTGCTGCCTTTGTGGAGAGGGATTATGTAAGTGTGGCACCAGACAGATGAAAAGTAGGATTCTTATGTGGATCTATTTATAAGAATAGAGATGGGATAGACTATGCTGTCTGCCAATTGTTTGGGAAAGGTTGATGGAAGATTGATAGTGCATTGCGATAGGGTTTTAGTTTGAGGAGAAGTCTTTTTATTGTACTTGTGGGGATGGGAATTAGGCTGAAGGGGAGGAGGAAGGTAGGGGTTGGACAGGGCTTTTCTTTATTACCAGGGTGCAGAGTGGAAGAGATGGAGTCCCAGAATTTTTTAGGATTTGTTGAGTGCATGGATTGAAGTTTGGAGTAGTGGGTTTTGCGGTCTTTTGTTAGTTTTTTTTTGTGGATTTCCGAAGTTGCTTAAATTCTAGGAGGGAGTTGAGTTTTTTTTTTGTTTTTGATATTGTTTCCATTTTTTTCCCTTTGTGCATAGCTGATTTAGTTTATTTTGATAACCAGGGGCAGGGATTGGTTTTGATGCATTTGATTCGAAGGGGGGCTTGCTGGTTAAGAAGGGTTAGGAATGAGTGGTTGAAATAGGGTACGGCTTCATCTAGTGGAAGGGTTTTTAGAGGGGTCCAATCAGTATGCTTAAGGCATTCTGAGAAAGTTAGAGGGTTGAAAGAGGAGAGGTTGTGGGTTTGAGTGTAGTGGTGCTGTTTTTGTAGAGCAGAGGGGAGTCAGTCAGCAAAGCCAGGTAAGTTGTCACTGAGAGAGTCTGGTAGTATTCTGGCATTGGTGATGAGGTTTGCATAAGTTGTTAGGATCCACTTGATGATAGTTCCGGAGGTACCATCTTTATTTGGTCTGGTTGGAGAGTTTATAAGTTGGGAAAAGTTGTACAGATTAATTGTGTGGGAAAGGGCTTCAGAGTTAATAGATCCCATTTAATGTTTGTATCACTGAGGATATAGGTTTCATTTTTGATGTTGGAGGAAAACCAGGAGAGGATATCTTCAAATGTTTTGATGTTATCACCTGGGGGAATATAGAGGGCAGCGATGCATATGGACTTGTGGTTGTTTATTTTTAATAGACCTATTGAATTTTCAGCATTGGCAAAGGATGAGATTTGACTGGTGTAAGGAGTTATGTTATGGGAGTAGGGGTAGATAATAGCTACTCTACCTCCTTTTTTGTGAGTTCTGTCATTGCGACTGATTTGGTAACCTGCCAGCAGAATTTTGTTATCTTTTATAAAAGATTTAAGCCAGGTTTCAGAAATGGTGGTTATGTCGGGTTGGTTATGGGAGAGCCAGGCATGGAGGTTAGGGATTTTATTTCTAAGGCTTTGTGCATTAAGTTTAGTGAGGCGGATGAACTTAGGTTTTAGGGGTTGAGTGGTATGGTTGGTGAAAATAATGCTGGAAATGGGTCCGGGATTAGGGTGGATATCACCAGCGAGTGAGAGAGATATGTGGTGGAGGAGTTGTGTGAGGTAGTGTTTTGGGGATGGGGAGTTTGGGTTATGTGAGAGCAGTGTTTTTCTAGTACGACATGTAAGAGCTGAGTGCATGGTGGGTGGGGTAGGGAGTAGTTTGCGTTTGAATGGATAGGTTGGGTTAGAGCAAAAGAGTTAATGTGAAATGAATGTGTAGGATGGGGTAGGAGTTTGGTAGTAAGAGGCAGTGGGAGTGTGAATGAAAGATATAATGTGGGCTGGGGAGATGTGTGAGATGGATAATACAGGTGGGTTTATATCACATAATCAAATCACGGAACATTGAACGCTCAAATGAGCAAATTTTAACATAATTGAATACTGTATTGTGGGGGCTGTGCCCTCCACCTCCCCCCACTAAATAAATATTCCTACTCTGAGGTTGCACTACAGTGAGGAAAGGGCAAAAATCCTGATCTTCACTGTAGTGTGAAATAAATCCAGGAACTTTGATTATGTGAAAATTCACTCATTTGAGCATTCACTGTTCCATGATTCAATCATGTGATACAAACCCAGACAGGTGAGAGAGATTAGTAGGGCAAATGGTGTTATAGGAAGTGATGAGATGGAGGGCATTGTAGGTGGAGTGTTATTGAGGTTGGTGGGGTGTGTTGTTGGTTACACATGATTGTAGGGGGTGGGGGAGGTAGGGATCTGGGAATCAATAAATGTGCAGGTAGTGTGGGTGGGTGGGATATGGGGGCAGGGTAGGGGAGTGGAGTGAGCCCTAAAGCGAACGGAGCAGGAAGAGCTGAAAAGGAGTGAAAGTCCACAGAAAAAGAATCAGTGACTTGGACTCTATAAATGGGATGGTGCTACAACCAAAGAGTTATGTCTGCCCCCAAATTAGTACTGGAGTTACAGTACCCTTCAAGCCATCAATTACCTATGCAACTGATCTTTTTAATACTTCTGGTGCTGCTGAATACCCAACAGATGTTTAAGGAATCTGTATCTGCACCTAACTAATAAAGTATAAATGTGAACAACTTGTAACATTCTTTGTGTACTTGTATCTGCCAGAATTCTGGATTTGCATCTACTACTAAAAAGATTTAGCAATTTGCAGAGTATGAACATGTCTTGAAATGTAAGAAATGGGAAATGTTCTCTTTTAATCATTTTACTTAGGTCTTGTTCTACAGCAGTAAGCATTATTCACCCATTCTGTTTTCTCTGATTTTTAATAAAGTCCAAGAATTCCATTTGCTTCAACTCTTGCTCTGGTCTACTCCTCTCCTGAAAGCTATTGGTACTTTTCTTGAAGGCTGTAACAATGCACAGTGTCACAATCTACCGTATATATGTTCTCCAGGCAAGCTACTTAAAATTATAAATACATTATCACAGTCATGAAGGACAAATAGTTGTAGATGTCTTCACAGCTGTGTGACTACTACTGCTGCTGTTGTACAGAGGCATGCTTTGGTCTCGTCTCACATGGGATACATTTACTATTTCTAACGACTCGCAAGGCAAATTACTCAAAATATTACAGTTACTTCATTTCCTCTAAAACAAGGTTTTGTACTTATTTTTATATTTTGTCTCAGGAACACTGGATCCAACTGCTTACTTGGTACCCTAAATAAATAAATTAATATGAACAGAACCTCTTTCAGTGTCTTGGAGTCCAATGTTTCCTAAATATCACTGTAAAATATACACTCGGCAAGTATCTAATCTAAATTTTTTTTTAATTTAATTTCAGCATTTGTCGACAATCTTTCGCTCTTATCTCAGAGTTTGAGGCATTTTCAGACTTCACTTTGTCAGCTCATTTCACTTCTACAACACGAGTCAGAGATACTTGTTGGTGCAGTTCAAAATCATATTTCAGTTCAACAAGTACATGCTTTTGAATACACCTGTATTTCCTTTTAAACATCTTTAAAAATTAATCTTTCTAGCAGATCATACAAAACTGATTAAATGTAGGACAGTACTTCTTTTCATCTTATAGCCACATCTAGTACTAACACTTAATAGGTTAATAGGCTAATGACCACTAGGGCAGTTTTAGGCCTAGCTGTGCATCTAAAATGTGTAAAAACTTATGGTACCCTTGGTCATGTACGTTAGGCCTTGGGAGATGAAACATTTACAAGCAGGAGCCTTTGAGATGAACTATTTGTAGGCAGCCTGTATCCATTATAGACAGAGGTGCTAAAGCAGGGGTGAATTTCCAGTTCCCTATCCAGTTGTCCATGTTACACTTGAATTGGGTTAGGGAGGAACTCTGCTTCACATGGATGGGGAACCTGCTCCAGAGAATGGGATATTCTGTGGGATACATATCTCTCTCTCTCTCTCTCTCTCTGTCTCTGTCTCTCCCTCCAGAAGGACCATCAGAATGGGGTCCAATGATGCCTTACATACCAAGAATAGATCTTTCCTCAACAGCTTGTAAGTGACAGAATACAGGGACAGGGCTTTGAGGCAGTCTGCGTACAGCATATTATTTATACTCTGTATTGTTTTAGTGAGGAATCTCTGAATGTTCCAGTTGTTGGATGTGCCTGGTTAGTACATGCTAAATGAGGCATTGCACTCAATGATAGGTATAAAGAGTGCTGAATATAGTGGAACAATTACCTCCCTGGACCTAGATGTCATACTTTTGTTTATAAGTTGCACAGTGTAGAGTGATTTCCTCACTACTGTAGACACATGGTGGTCAAAGGCTAGATTACTGTCGACATGTGTCTCTAAGTCCCTGGCAACTGGGTCAGCTCTGAGGGATGTGTTGTCAATATGGTATTCAACATGGTGGCTGACATCCTGAAGGATACTATTATACATTTCTTGGCCTTTAGTTTTAGTCCATGGCTCTGACACCAATTATTTGTGTGTGTCACCCCTTCTTGGAGAAAAAGAAGTTATGTCTTACCATAACATCCCATCTGTGTTGTCGACCTTCACCAATCCTTGACGGTGGGGTTTGGTTCCAAACCTCAGAATTGAGATGGCCATTTACTTCAACTCGCGGTCTCCAAACTCTCGAGCCAGGCTCTACACATACTGCTCCTCACAGAGATTACCTCAGATTGAGTTTGCCAAGGAGAGGCAGTCAGACATGAATGGTCATGAATACATGATAGTTAGATTAATTGAGGTCAAATATGAGTCCTTAAAGGAAAGCTAGCCAAGGGCTGAATTTGGTCTACTAAGAGTCTCAGTATGGGGGATGGATGGCAGGGATGTCAAGGATTGAGTGAAGACTGACAAAAATGGAACGTTATGGTACGACGTAACTTCTTTATCTGATGTTGTCAGTCTTCACTCAGTCCTTGACAGTGGGACAGAGTCCTCAGCTACTTTAGCCTCTGGAGACCTCACAGAAGAATATTCCTAAGCATCATAGAGCCAAAGGATGCTTGTCCCCTTGAGACCTGATGCAATTTGTAATGAGTGATACAAGTATAATGAAAACACCTAGTGGCTGCTGCACAAATGTCATCTAAAGAAGCTCTGGCATGAAAGACTGAAAAGTAGCTACTGAATGTGATGCAGTCTCTAAGCCACTTGACCAAGGTAACTTTAGAAACTGGGTTATCTAGATGGAGAGAAGAAAATGCCACAAAAAGTTGGTTTGATTTTATAAATATTTTCGTCCTGTGAAGATAAAAATGTAGTTGTCTGTGCATGTCAAGTAAATGTAGAGCATATTCTCCCTTGTTTGAAAACTTTGGGAAAAAGACTGATAGCTGTGAGTCTGATTAATATTAGTCTCAGATACAACCTTGGGCAGAAAGGAAGGATTAGTTTGAAGTGCAACTCTATCCTTATGAAAAATTAAGTATGGAGGTTCACATGATAGGGCCTGAAGTTCTGAGACTCTTGTGGCAGAAGTGATAGCCACCAAAAATAAGGTTTTCCAAGACAGATATTTTAAGTCAAAAGTTGCTGATGGTTCAAAGGGGTTCCTAGTCAGGGCCTCAAGAACCATAGTTAAATCCCAAGGGGGAAGAGGTTCTTTAAATGGAGGTTTTAGCATTAGAAGACCTTTTAGGAATATTTGACATCAGAGGGGCACCCTCCAGTCCTATGTGGATGTTTGAAATTGCAGCTAGGGGCACTTTAATTGTTGAAGCAGAGGAATCCAACGGGTAAAGTAAAGCCAGAAAATCTAATACTTTGTGGATAGGGATGGAATAAGGATCTGTCTCATTATCCGGAGCCCATCTAGTAAATGTATCCCATTTACTTTGGTATAATCTCCTTGTAGATTTGTGATGAGTGATAATAATTTTTCAGACTGGTGAGGAAAGAGAAGAATGCCTGGCAATCATGGGATTTGGAGAAGTCACACAGTGAGCGTGAGGTTTTGGAGATTCAGATGCACCATGCCCTCTGAATGAGACAGTAGATGTGGAACTGGGACCAAAATGCATAGTTTCTGAATTAAATAAGGCCATAGGAAGGGAAACCAAACTTGTTGAGGCCAGAAGAAGGCAATGAGAATTATTTTATTTTCCATCCTTTTGGCTTTCTTCAGGAAGTTTGAAATGAGAGGAATTGAGGGAAAGGCATAAAGCAGACCGGGAGGCCAATTATGGAGAGAGCATCTTTGGGTGACTCTCCCTGAGGGGGGATTAGGGCAAAGTAATTTATGCCCTTGTTGTTTAAAGGAAAGGCAAAAGGGTCGCAGCAAGGTTGGCCCCAGTGGTGAAAATTGTTGTTAATCACTGATGGATTGAGAGACCACTTGTGAGGCAAGAGAATAGTTCTGTTCAATTTGTCCACTATCACATTGGAGTTCCCCAGAATGTGCATTGCTGTGAGAAAGCAGTTGGAAGAAATTGCCCATTGCCAAACTCTGAGTGCTTCTCAGTACAACAGGTAAGATTTGGTTCCCCGTTGTTTGTTTATGTACCAGACTACTGACATGTTGTCCATCTGAATCGCTACTGTTCCTAGACAGAGGACATCTTGGAATGCTTGCAATGCTAACAGCACTGCCCTCATCTCTAGTACACTGATGTGCAAGTTGGCCTCCAATTAGGACAACGTGCCTTGGACTGTCCTTCCCAGATAATGCCCCCCACCCTGTCTGGGAAGCATCCGTGGTCACTGTGGCTTTGGCTTGAGGAAGAATGAAAGGACGTCCCATGAGAACCTGGCTGGAGTGTAGCCACCACAACAGGTCATGCCTGCAATGATTGGTATTAGAACTGGTTGAGACCTTGGTTGGTGTATGAGAGACCATTGGGACACTAGTAACCATTGCAATATCTGCATGTGATACCTTTCCAAAGGAACTAGAGTGATTGCTGCTGCCATGGAGCCTAATGTTTGAAGGACTAATTTTGCTGGGACCTTGTCATTGAATAGTAATTGACTGACCTGGGATCTTATACATTGTAGCCTTTCTGGAGTGAGGGATGCAATTCCTGAGACAGTGTCCAAGTGACCTCCAATGAAGTCTAGTTGTTGAGTGGGTTGAAGTGTGGATTTTTCAAAGTTTATTGTTATTCCTAGAGATGTACAGAGATGTATGGCGTAATCTCTTGCCCATTCTGACACCTGTTGACAGCGGTGAGGAGCTGGTCACTGAAATATGGAAATACTCAAAACCCTTCCAGTCTTAGATGAGCTGCTACCACTGCCATGTATTTGGTAAACACCCTGGGAGCTGTGGTGGGTCCAAAGGGCAGTGCTCTGAATTGGAAATGACTGGCTCCCAGCCAGAATCACAAAAACCTCCTGGAGCTCTTTTCCATTTTTATGTGGTAATAAGCATATTGGAGGTCGATAGAACACATCCACTCATCCTTTTCCAGGAATGGAAGTTTCGACTGAACCATGACCATCCGGAATTTGGTTTGTTGAACTCCACTGTTGAATTGGCTGAGATCCAAGATGGGTCTCCAGTCCCCCGTTTTCTTGGGCACTAAAAAGAATCTAGAGTAAAATCTGGATCCTTTCTGGTCTGGTGGGATGTTCTAGATGACTCTTTTGCTTAGCTAGAACTGCTGCTTCCTTGAAAATGGGTGGTATGTCTGGGAGATTTTTGTAGGGTTTTGGAGGTGGTGATAGAGGGATTTGGTAACCTCTGGATATAATTCCCTGGACCCATTTGTCTGTTAACATTTGCCAAGCAGATTGGTGCAGGGAAAGCCACTCCCCAACTGGCTCAGAGGTGGGCAATCAAGCACCCATTCAGGGGTGCTGGTAGGAAGCTTCAGAGAAGGTCTCTCTAGATCCCTGGTTTTGCAGACCATTTTTGCCTCTAGGTTGGCATCTTCCATTGCTTCCCCCTATACCCTGGGAGAAGTCTTTACCTTGTGAATCCTGGAAAGGCCCTTGGGATTTTTTAAACCCTAGTCTCCCACTCCTCTTTTTCATAGAGTACGGTCTCTGATGAGTGGAGAAATGTATGCCAATGGCAGAAAGGGTCTTACTCTCCTTTTCACATCTGGCTAGGATATCGTTTACCTTGTGATCAAACAGGGAGAATCCATCAAATGCAGCATTGAAGAATGATGCTATAAATGGTTCCACAAAGTCACACAAGTGCATCCAGGAATGCCTTCTAATGGCTATGCCTGAACCCACTGCCCTAGTCATCCCTTCAGCTGCATGGGCAACAAGCATCATGGATGAGTTAAAAATTGCTACTAGGGGGTGCAAGCTGAGAAGTAACTTTATCGCATACCCCTTCAGCCACTGCTCCTTCAAATGTATCTGAAAGCTCCTTGATCAGATCCCTCTGTGGTCTTGTAAAGTGCACCATATAATTCAAGGACCTTAGAGCAAAGGTCGATGAAGCATAAATGCACTTCCCAAATCTATCCAAAGTCCTAGACTCCTTGTTAGGAGGATGGATAGTAGGACTTTACTTGGCAAGTTCCTTTCTTGTGGCTGCTGCTACCACCATGGCATCAACAGGAATTCATTTGGCCCAGTATGGTTCCTCCTTAGGGGCTGATAATACTCGATCAGGTCTCATAGGGATTGGCTCTATGGTGTCGGGCATCTTCCATGACAGCTAAGTGATTAGTTTAATGAGATTGCCAGCAGGTGGAGAGATCCAAGAAGTAGAAGGTTGGGTATGAAAAGCCTCCAGGTATACTGATTCCTCTGAGGAAGGTTGGGAGGAAGACCAATCACCCCTCTGTTTCAGGAGTTCTAGTATGTCCCGAAGGAAACATCATCAAGGGTGACCTGAGGGAACCTTCACCCTCATAAAAATCAATATCTTCAGTAAAAGACTCTTCTGGGGAGTCTAAGTGCTTCCTCTTGCACCTTCTTTTCACAGGGACTTCCCTGGGGGGGGGGATGGTCTGGGGAAATATCCGAAGAGGAGGCTACTAAGGTAGGTGTTATCTGAGCCTTTTGTGCCCTCTGTTCTAGGGATGAGACTGATGGTAGCTCAGGTCAAGAAGATACAGAAATCGGTCCCAATAGGGATGACAAAGATTGTGAGTCTCCAATAGACAATGCCTTCTCCATAATCTGGAAGGCTGCCCCCCCCCCCCCTAGAGGGATGGGAGCCTGGAACTGAAATAGACTCCTTTGGAAACAGGGTCACACCCTACACAGAGAGGGCAGCCCCTGGAACAGAAGCCTGGGTCAACACTATAAAGGCTGAGATGCCAAGAGACATGGATGGTTCTAAAGGAGCCAAAAAGGTACCATAACAACATGACAGGAACCAGTGACAAGTGGAGTACCACAGGGTTCAGTCCTGGGACCTCTCCTGTTTGGTATCTACTTCTCCGAAGTACAGGCTAACACAGAGGCCTTTGGCTAATAAAGTTTGCAGATGACTGCAAACTAAGAGCCATAGTCAAGTTCCCAAATGATGTGGACATCCTACAAAAGGGCCCCACTGAGACAGATGCCTGGTGTCAGAGCCATGGCCTCAAGCTCAATGCCAAAAAGTGCATTGTCATCCCCTTTGATAAAAACTCTGTACCCATGAACTACCACATAGGTCTACTTAACACCGAATGTGTGTTAAGAGACCTTGGGACCCAGGTGAACAGTGATCTCTCCTTTGATCATCACATCACCACAGTAGTCAGGAAATCCTTCTATGTGGATCACCTCATCACAAAAGGGTTCTCATCCAGGGAAAAAGATGTAATTGTTCCCCTCTACTCAACACTCATTAGACCCATTATAAAGTACAATGCCCCTTTTGGAATGTACCTCACAAGACATCTGCAGCAGCTGGAAAGGCCACAGAAGTACCTCACAAAGAGGATTACTGGCCTCAAACAGATGCCCTACACTGACTGTCTCAAAAAACTCCAGCTTTTCTCCATAGCATATCGCCTACTCTGAGGTGATCTCTGCCTAACATATAAAGCTATGTCAAATCCAGAGCTGTTGGACATGCTGCACTTAAAGAAATCCCAATCCCTCTGAGCTACAAACTCTAGGGACCTAAGCTTTGTCACCACAATAAACAGAACATGCTGGAGGGATAGATTCCTGTCCCAGAGACTTCCCATACTCTGGAACAAGCTACCCATCTATGTCAAGCAATGTTCCTCATTAGCACTCTTCAAGAAAAGTCTTGATGAGTGGATGGGAAATAGGAAATACACCCTAGGGAACACTTCTGTGGCACTGCTCGACAGCGACACAGGAAAATAACTTTCTTGGGTAGCGTAAGCCAGGGAACCTTGTTGGCTAGGCTTACTTAGGCCCTTGGGCCAATCGCCTACTACCTACCTATGAATCTATGAACCTATGTAGCTCAGACCCAACCAGGGATTCTTGACCCTGGGAGGTCTCCTGTCCCGAAAGCTCGGAGGTACTCAAGGCAGTTTTTGGAACCAGAGACAAAGATGCTACCTGGACTGAGGCAGAAGGAGCCAGGAGAGTCAGGATCAAGGGCTCCAAGGGCTCAGCAAGAGTTGGAGGAGGAGGGTATGTGGGGGTCATAGGATGAACTCTTCTAATGCTGGTGTGGCTCAAAACCAAGGACAATCCCCTTGCCACCAGCAGCTGATCCACCAGTCTCATGATGATTGTCTCTGAGGTACTATTAGTAGACTGAACAGATGTAGTGGAAAGACATTTAGGGGAGCTCAATTCCACATAATGAGTATCTATAAAAGGGTCCACAGATGGGGAATATGACATTCTTGGGAGAGGAGACAGCCCTAATTGCTTTGGTACCGATGTCTCAGTAGGTGCTGAAGAAGCTGTCGGCTGTGAAGCCAATTTAGAAGTCATTACAGTCAAATTCTCTGGTGCTGATGAACTCTTCAGTACCGAGAAAATTTTTGGTAGTTTCCTTGACATTTCCGAGGACCTTGGAACCAAGGAAGGCCTATTCTTTGAAGCAGGTGTAGAAGATGAAGTGCTAGCTTCGGTCCTGGACTCAGAAATGGCCTTGTCAAATCCGGATTTAATGAGTCCTTTCAAAATGATTTTGTTTCTTTCTGTTAGGCTTCGGGGTGAAAACCCATGACAGATTGAATAGTTTTCCTGTAAATGTATTTTTCCAAGGCAGTACACACAGGGTATGCCCATTTGAGTTTGGCATTTTGCCCTCACATTTTTTACACCTCTTAAACCCTGAGGTGCCTTTAGTAGGTTTAGAAGGAGAACGTTTTTCCTGTCTGGCCATAACAAAAGGAAGAGATTGTTAGTAAACACACTACAGAAGATTGTGAGAGAAATACAACAGTAAGAAAGCCCTTTTTTTTGTTAGAAAATACCAACAATGGTATGTGAGAATACAGTAAAAACGATAAAGAAAAAGAAAGAGAGGAAAGAGTACTTAAATAGTAGTGGATAGTCTATCAATGGTAGAAGAAAAACAAAAGAAGATAAATTAGCTGTGAGAAGAAAGACAAAAGGGGAGAAATTAGCTGTGATAAGAAAGGGGAGGAGTGGGTGGAATTCTAAAGAGTTGTAAAGAGAAGGAAGTGTATAGATTAGATAATACTCACAGAATAATTACGCCAAGGCTCGAGAGAAGGAAGGAATGTATTTGGTCTGTAAAGCGGCAAACGAGATCTGAGGTAATCTCTGTGAGGAGCATTATGGGTAGAGCATGGCTCAAGAGTTTGGAGAGCGCAACCTGAAG
The DNA here is from genome assembly GCF_019279795.1 of Protopterus annectens. Lineage (NCBI taxonomy): Eukaryota > Metazoa > Chordata > Ceratodontiformes > Protopteridae > Protopterus > Protopterus annectens. Next base: position 582,052,283 of record NC_056730.1, on the reverse strand, counting down.
TAAACAGCCGTCTCGGTTCTGAGATTCAGAACTGAACCCTCACTGTCATGGACTGAATGAAGATTGACAACATCAGATCATTAGTCTTGGTTGTGGATTTTATGACTGCTCCTAATTTGCAGTTTGCAAATTTGGTCAGCCAGAGGCCCTTGAGGTTAACCTTGATTTCAGAGAAGTAGATGCCAAAAAGGAGTGGTCCCAATTCTAATGTCCTGGGTTCTGTGTATGAGCCAGCTGGCTATTGACAGGGTAACACAACAGCTTATAACTAACCTCTTGAGTTTGTCAACAGTGCCCAAGTGGGATATTGTGTAAAATTCCTTGGCCAGGTCAAGTTAGGCAGTGCGAACCATTTTGCCTCATCTATTATTTTGGTGAACTTCTCAAAGAAGTCACCAGGCTGAGTAGGACTGACCTGCCTTCGTCAAAATCAAACTGGGTTGGGTCCAGTGTTTGGAGGTTTGGTATGTCATTACTGATCATTTCCATGATAATTCTTTTCATGACTTAGAATATCAGACTAGTGCGATGTATGGGTTTATAGTTTCCAGGGTCTGTAAATGGCCCACCTTTGTGCAGAGTGATGATAGTTGCCATTCTCCATACATGAGGCAAGACGCCTGTTTACAGGCTATGGTTAAACAGTGATCCAGAGGGCATGAAAAGTCATGTTTCATGTGATTTAGAGGAAGCCTAGGATACTTTTGGGGCTCACTGACCAGTGCTCTTGGCCTTAGAGAGAACACTGAGAACCTGGTTCTTAAAGATAGCTGGAATTATGTTTGATGGCTTTTCCCTAGGGAAGGCTAAGGGAGAGAGGGGTAAAGTTAAAGCTAAATTATTCTGCCAGTAGGTTTTCTATATGTTTTGGCTCAGTGTATGTAGCTCCATTAACAATGAGTTCTGGATACAACTATGTATTGCCTTTGATGATGTGGACATAGCTAAAGGATGGTGTGTAGTAATCCTCAGCCTGCAAGGCCAGAGTTACCTCAGATTTGGTTTTGGTAGACTTTATTTGTCCTCTGAATTATTTTAGTTTGAGAGTGCTTTTATCCTGCTGGGAGCTACACCTCCAAATTTTTGTCATGATATTCTTCCCTCTGTTATACAGCCTACTGATGATGTGATTCCATCAGGGCACCTTTTTTTTTAGTAAGTTTTGGACTTCTTCCTAGTGGGTACCACTGCCTCTATGCAGCTGTTATTGTATAAGGTTTCTCTGAACAGTTCCATGTAGGCAGCAGTGTTCTCAGGTTTTGGGGAATTGGCTTGAATTTTGACATATTATCACATAACAGTAGGAAGTTAGCTTTAGATTAGTTCCTGAATGTCTCATGGTTAGCTTGTGTTCTATGTTTTATCTTTACTTCAATGGAGACCTGTGACATCCGGTTAATATCCACCCAGACTGCCACCAATAATGCAATGTCCCACACTTAAAACCCGGTAAGTAATTAAGGAGCTTCAATCCTCACCACTGACTCCAGTGTGGGAGTATCACAGAAAACACCAGAGCACAGAGTACTCAAGAGCAAAATTCCACAATTTCCCTTAAGAGTGCAACAGGAGCATGCTCTATTTCCTGGGACAGGAATATATACCTCTGTTCACCTCAAATGTAATCCCTATCATACATTTTAGAGCAATGTTTTCCAGTTTAAGACCTCTGACTCACTCACACTCAAAATAAATTCAAATTTCACACACTCAAACACTTATGGGAAGCCTGACACAGATTTCCAGCTGTGTCCCTTCCCCAATAGAAATGGTAAATGCTGCCACCAGAGTCGGACAGGTGTAAACACCATTCAAAGGGTGATCAATTATTAAAAATTAAATATTAAAATAAATGATAAATATGACCAGAAGCGGCCAGGCATTTGAGGTGACCTGGAGAGTATCAAACAGGTATAAGCACTCTCCACTTTCTAAATAATACACTGATTGTCCAGCCACAATGTAAAGTAATGAAAAACATTTAATAATAACTAAAATGATTACAAGAACATAAATCAATAATATTCAATAAACACCAGAATTCAATCACCAGAAATGTAAACTTAAACTGTAGGATAAAAGGCCACATATTAGAAAAAACTTTATCTAAATAACTAAAGTTTCCTAATCTAACTAGAGAATACTGTCCATCATCTAATCTAAAACATAACAGCAAGGCAAAGGCAGGCTTACAGTTTTTGGTGAGTCCTCTTTCTTGGGTATCTACTACACAGCACAGTAACTAACTTCTGCTCTTAATTAACTTCAGCAGTTTCTTTTATAGTCCATGTTAACAGCGTCAGCTGTCTTATTTTAAAAATCAGCTGCTTAGAGTTCTTTTTCTTGTCAAATATATGTTCAATTAATCACCTAGCTACCAGGAACATTCTAATGACATCACCTACTGATCAGCTGATTCTCCATAGACAGTTTGTATTTTAGAATCTCCCTCACAGGCACGTGCAATTAGAAATGTATCAAAACACTGACAGATTCTTAAAACATTTTGTATAAACAGGGAAATGCTCAACATTTTAAAAACATATTTACATTTTCACAATTACACATGCTGGCATACAATACAAGTTAATCTGAGAATATACACAAATCTCGTCCCAGACATGCTAACATAGATGACAGTCTTTTCATTTTCTTCACAAGACTATTTTGTAGACTGACTTTACCAGAAAGGACATTACAGGAGGCATGCTGTGCTCTCCCATGTACCCCTGGTTGGCATATTGACAATCTGTTCAAGGAAGTTTGTGTTGATAACAGAGATAAAACAACTGGAATGGAGATCTTTAAAAAAAGGGTAAAAGCAAACTGCATAGAAAAATATGGAAATTGTGGGAATAGTACATAAAGGGGATGGATGAGGTTTAAAAGAAGGCAGGACTTAGATGAGCTTTTAATATTTGACTAAAAATGGTTGGGTAGATTATAAGTGATGTATAACGTTTGCAGCTGGGAATGTGTCAGTATGGTTTGTGATATAAAATGCCTGCAACTAGGATTGTGTTAGTGTGGTTTATTTTCATTTATATAAATGTATGATTGCTTATGTCATACGTTATGGTCTAATAAAAATGTTTATTGTTTAAAAAGGGGGAGAGAAACTGAATAATTTATTTAATGTTGCTTAGGTTATATAATATATAGCAATATATGTGAAGTATAATGTTTGCTAATGTTAATTTACTACAATTTGATTACTTTTATATAAATGTAAATGTGCCTATATCACAAGTGAAAATTCAATAAAGGTGTTTAATAAAAAGGAAGTTTGTGTTTGCAAAGTCCAGGAATCTCTATGCATTCATGTCTGGTGTTATATATTATTCCTAGTTAATAGTGGGGTAATTAAGGCCATCCAAAATTATAGTATTGGGTTGGATGGTGAGTGTCTCCACTAAACTGAAATGTGTTATGGGATTCCTAGGTCATGGGGGGGGTCTACAACTTGAAAGAAAGTGGGAAGGGATATTGCCTATGGTGAATTGAATGTGGAGAAGCTCAAGTGCATCGTCTTGTTTGACCAACCTTGAGGTATATTTATGATTTTTGTAAACTGAGACACCTCCACATTTAGTCCCAGCATGTGCAGTAGCTGGTTTAAATATGTGGAAGGGATTATAAACTTCAAATTCACCATATATTTCTGAACTTCAAGGTTCTCTTGTCTAAATTACTTTGACAACATATTTTAACATTCTCATATTTGCATCTTCAACTTGTATCTTATATCAACTTCCTGCTACTTATTTAACTATGTATTAATAATTTCACTAAGTCTGCATATCCCTTTTGATAAGATCAAGCCAATTATTATTAATAACCTGCTACATATTTCATTGCTTATACCACAAACCGTTCTGGCTCGTACTAATGAACTATGCAACTACTCAAATTCATCAACAGGCTCAAAATTTTAGCTCAGTTTTATAAAGATATACAGTTTAAGACCTTGTGCCCTTGCAAAGAACAAAGGATGAATAAATAGAAAATTATTTCCAGGCTTAGAATAATTACAGAACAACCCAATAACTGCTACTATTTGTCTTTTTTTTTCTCAGAAAAAGAATTAAATACTCTGAAGGCTTATTACTTTGCTGCATGCATAAAGCTGGGTACACTGTACTTTTTGCAATTATTGGTTATATTACTCACAGTGAGTAGAAAAATAAATGTATGGATCCAAAACTTTCACTTTCTACTAAATTTCTATTCAGGGAAAGAACTGTTGGGGGTTGTAGATGGAGCATCTTTTAAATATGTATTATAAATTCTTGAAACCAAATATATTTGTTTCTGCATGTACGTATCCCATTTTGGACATCACATAATATAAAATGGTTGCTAGAATGCATTTTTAAAAACAGAGACACTGTGGATGAGCTTCTTGCCTCCATTTGGTGTCTACTATGGCTGTGTTCTACAAGGAATGTGTAGCATATGATATCTGGGTATTCATGCATACATACAAATATTTCAGACATGAGCAATAATGCCCTTCTATCCTGCCAGTGTACCAAAAATTAAAATTGTGTAAGCAAACCTACCATAATGTTAGATGTTGGAATGATCACTGCTGCATTAGCCTTAACTATGTGTTATATCCTGCCAAGAATACAACACCTGGCCAATTTTCAAAGCTTCAGAACACCTTCCACACAACCAAACTGTCAGGCAACTCGAGCTGATCTTACTAAAAGACAAGTCTGGGACTAAGTCCTTCAGAGCTTTCCTGCCTATAGAGAGAAGGAGGCTTGACCCTGGAAGGTCAATGCTATGAACAAGAAAAAATAAATGCCCACACCCTAACATAAAACACACCAAATAACAAGGGGGTGGAGGGAGGGAGTAGATACTGCAGTAGTGATCATTCAAACATCTACTGTCATGGTAGTTTACTTACACAACTGTACCATGTTCGTCATACTGATCGCTGCTGCGGTAGCCTTAGATATATGGGTAGATTACCCAAGCTTAGTACATTTCAGAGGTGGAAGGAGAAGAGTCTAAGAACCCCAGGTGAATGGTCCTAACAAAGCCTGACCTGGGTCTAGAGAAGGAATCTAGCATATAGTGATTTGTAAAAGTGTGTACAGAGGACCAAGCAGCAGGTTCTAGAATACTTCTAGAATCAAACTTTTTCCAAAAAGCTATAGATGAAATATATGCAACCACATTGACTATGATCAAAGCAAGATACAAAAACAAACTAGTAGCTAATGTTAAGCATTTTTTCTTTTAATTTGCACTTCATCAGAAATGAAGATGATACTATATTTAACTCATTCACTCAAGTGGAGCTCAATAAGTTTGCACTGTAACTTCCAATGGGTGGAGCCTAAGCCTTTTGACAGAATGAAATTATGTCCTCACATTTCAAACAAATGTTCATATCTCTGAAACCACAGGAGTTATGAAAGAAGTATAAATGGCAAACCCTCCAGCACAAAGTATGTTTATAGTGTCAGTATTCTTTTGGTTCTAGGTTGTAAACTGAATTTTATAAGTTAGAGTAAACACAATCCCCCGGATTCACTAATCCTCCATGTAAGACTTAATAAGTCTTACTCGGAGGCTGCAGTTGAACGGTTTGACGTCAGCGTGCCATGAATATTCAAGAGGGCACGCTGACTCAACCGTAACTCTTACACGGACTGAGTAGGAAAGCAGGGGGCGTGTCCGACTGCCGAGCAGTCTAAATGTGCACGCCCCTGCAAGGTTATAAAAAGCAAAATGTCAACCCACAAGAGCGAGTTCGCTCAAATGTACTTGCACCCAACACCACACTCCCTGACACTGTAAACCCCCATCACACATATATAAAGTAAATAATTATATATATTTTTTAAATCCACGGTATAGCTGCCCGTATTTGCGCGTGTGTGAGCGGGTGTGCCCATTGCTTAGCTAGAGTTAGCAATTCTGACATGGAAGAGCATAAGAAAGAATGTTTATGCAAATCACACCAAATTGCAATAACGTAATGGTAGAGCGTATGCACAAAGAGAAGGCATTCACAGTTCGAGTCCCACCACTCCCCTTCTTATTTATGTTTTAAATCAGTATTTGAAATAATACCAGACATATATGATTAAAATCTTATTAAAAGCAGCAACATGACCAATGTATCAGTGAACAAAATATATATTTTTAAAGGACCCAGATGGCCTGGTGTTAAGCAACGTTTTACACAGCTAAACAGAGGTGCCCATAGCTTAATAGCACTTTATCCAGCTAAACAGAGTTGCCCATAGTTTAATAGCGCTTTACCAAGCTAAACAGAGTTACCTATAGTTTAATAGTGCTTTACCCAGCTAAACAGAGTTGCCCATAGTTTAATAGTGCTTTACCCAGCTAAACAGAGTTGCCCATAGTTTAATAGCGCTTTACCAAGCTAAACAGAGTTGCCTATAGTTTAATAGTGCTTTACCCAGCTAAACAGAGTTACCCATAGTTTAATAGCGCTTTACCCAGCTAAACAGAGTTGCCCATAGTTTAACAGCGCTATACCCAGCGCAATGTGTTTGTGCGGACGTGTACGCCGCACCAACCAGGGCACTATTGGGCACCGGGGAGCAACGTAGAGCTAAGTTGCTTAAACGCAGCCACACCCCCGAGCCTGTCTAGACAGTAATAAAATAAAAGAATGACAAGGTTCGAACCCAGGACCCTGTGCATCATAATCAAAGTACAGAACCACTAAGCCATGACAACACAGGGGAAGCAGCCACTATTAACATTCATATAGTTACGAATGGTAGTTTAACCATTACTAAGCAGGTCTGCAGTCAGCTGAGAAGTTTACAAAATGGCCAATCACAAAAAAGTGTGGGAAATGCGGCATATTTAAGCCCCATAGGCGGGAATACTCGCCATAACTGATTGTAGCACACATTTGCAGTCAGAATGGCAGGTGTAGGAGAGGGTTCATGCTTCCAAGCACAACATTGGGGCATCAAGGAGCCCATATACATGGTTTGGCTCCTTGTCCACCGTCACGGAGTACAAGGCAGAGGCTTGGAACCGGTTAGCTCGTGACCTCACCAGTGCCACAGGCGTTCCCCGGACTGGTGAGCAGGTCCATCACCACCATGCAGACCAGAAGAGATGAAAGCAGGACCGCCTGAACCAGTGGATACAGGAGGCCCATGAGATGCAGGATGCCCCACAACTGAGTATGTAGCTATGGAATGCAGTATGTAAGAATTGATAATGGAGTATGTATAACGGATAGGTATGTTTCAATATCCCTTCATTTACTTAACAGCTGCAGGTGATCGTGTTACGAATCAGCAAGCCTATGCTGATAGGCTGCTAAGGTTGTGCCACCATGCAGGTTAGTGATTATTCTGCATGTATTGTTATATTAAATATGTTTTGAGAGCATGAAAGAATGTGTTATAGTCCAATAAAACAGCCATATAATTGCCTGAATAAGTCCTCTGCATGTACTGCCAGATAAAAATGTCAGAGAGGCAGAAAGAGTGTAGTAACCCATTAAGAAAGGTAACATATGTCTGGAATAATATCTCTGCAAGCACTGTCATATAACATAAGTGAGTGAGCCTGAAAAAAGATTGTTCTAACCTATTAAAGGTATAATATGTCATGAACACGTCTGCCATAAACACTGTTAAAACAAATAAAGGAGTGAGCCTGTGGAAAAGTGTGCAATGTCATTAATAAAGGTCTAAAACCCAGAGTGTGTCTGTCACAGAGTCTGAACTGTTGTAGTACCCTTGCATTATACAAACAGTACTGTTTGAAAATGTGCTGGCAACCCAGAGTTATGCAGCCCCATATAAAGTAGGTGATGGAAGTGCTAGTAGCTGTGAAACATATATACAGTCCACAATAGTCAGTTACTGGCTGGCATGAATAAGTAAACCTGGCACACATGTAGCATGTAATTATTCATCAGAAATGTGAGTGTGTGTTATGAAATGCAGGGTTCTGTATAAATCGAAGTGAAAATGTCATGTGAAATCCCAGATATGTAGATAAAGAAATATAAATGCAAACAAGAAATATGTAGCAGTAACACCTGAATCCTGGACAGTTAGTATGTCAGATATGGGTCAGGCATATATTGAACTAGCCAAACCCATGACACAACCTAATGTATGGTGGCAAGTGTAATAATACAGGTAGGGTATATACAACTGCAGTCACTGGGAATGTAGTGTAGACTAAAAGGTCATTTTAAGATCATAAGATGTTAACTGAGGGTTTTTTCTACCCCCTACCGTATGTGCATAAACCATGCAATTTCACACCTCAATGGGTATGTGCAACCTTAAATATTTGTTGGGACATATGTCCTATTGTTTTATAAATATTTGCATTGATGTTGATGCATGTTCCCTGTTCAAACAACATGTTCATGGTGGCCTGTTGCTACCAAACATTCCTGCATGCTGTCGGAATATCCACTGTTGTTCAATATATGCATGTGTTATGCTTGCTGTTCAACTGTTGGAACCTTGGTGTGTTGGGTTAATGGGAATATTACTGCATGCTGTTACAACTAATCTGGAATGCTGTTGTTTATGTTGTAATTAAACATACCTAATCACAGAACGTATGGGAAGGCCGGTCCCAGCGGACCCACTTGTCCCTCCTCAGTTGGCAAGTGCACCTGGCACCAGCAGCTCCAGTGCCCAGCCCGGGCTCCCCTCCTCTGTTGGTCCTGTGCCACCTTCAGGTGGAAGGGCTGCAGGGGATGGGGCTCATCCCCACCCATGCAAGCGTGGGTGGAGAAGGGCCACCCGTCACCCTTTGAAGGGTCCGGGCTGTGGTGAGTAAGGAGATCCAGTGTTCAGTCGCTGATCCCCTATGCCAGCTTGAGGCGAGAGTGGTGCATCTCTAGGGTGAGCCTAGGGGGAGATCTCAGTTCCACTGTTACCATCTGTGTGCTCATGGGCTTGCGATTTCCAAACATCCTTCCCCGTCAATTGTGTTCACCCACCCCATCTGTCAAACTCCGCCCCTGTATGCGTCTTGTTTGTCTTGTCTGTTTACCTCCCCAAATATACTTACTTCCTCTACCTCACATTCCACTCTCACCTGAAAAAAAAAAAAAAAAAAAAAAAAAAAAAGGGCAATCTGTTTCCACAAAAAAATTATGCCCCATACATAGCTGCCCAATTCGCACACATGTCCACTGGACAAGTAAACTGATAATTCTAATTGGCAGTACAACATATTTTGTTGTCCTCACCCCTCCCTCAGGGGTGGAAGATTTCACATTTCACACCAAATTTCATACATATGCACAGCTGTTGCTGGTAAAGAAATGGGCAGCTATGGACCTTCCCTACACCCATCCTGCACATCTCGAGCTGGTTTCCCTACTGTCTTTCCCTCTTTGTGTCCCCTTTTTCACCACTTTCCTATCTCCCCATTTTCTTTTCTTTAAAAGAAATTAGCGCGGGGGTTAGCAGGAGTAAGCACTTTTAAGCAGTAGTTAGCGGGGGTGCGCGAGTGTGAGCTTGTGTTCACTTACCTAAGCATTGCTAAGTGTCGTGCAAACCCACGCAAACCTGCTTAAAAGTGCCTTAGTCACTCTGTATGACAAGGCCCTTGTACTGCTCAGCAGCAAAATAAAATACCCTTGTCAGTCTCAAACCCCATAACTTGGACTCACCAGTCTGCATGATGTACCACTAAGCCACAGCAGATATACAATAACTTGGTGCTGAAAGAAATATAACATGCATTACAATGAGTGAATGTAAAGGGAAAATAGGAAAGCCATAGGAATACATTGCAATAAAGAAATATAACATGCATTACAAGGAGTGAATGTAAAGGGAAAATAGGAAAGCCATAGGAATACATTGCAATAAAGACATATAACATGCATTACAAGGAGTGAATTTAAAAGGAAAATAGGAAAGCCATAGGAATACATTGCAATAAAGACATATAACATGCATTACAAGGAGTGAATGTAAAGGGAAAATAGGAAAGCCATAGGAATACATTGCAATAACTACTGTTGTATGCCAGTTAATTCCCTAATCCCAAAAGAAAGTACATACTCCCATGTATCCAGTGTTAGCATTAGGAGGTGTGA